>NC_134482.1:26338899-26451911 GCF_964194025.1 Convolutriloba macropyga | reverse complement strand
AGCACCCCGGGAAAGTGGCCAAAAAGTAATGCCAAAATCGTGGCACGTTGCGAAATTTTTTTGAATTCGAAAATTTCACTCGAAAATTTTTGAAAAGTTGGTTTTGACTTGGGAATCAACTTCCAAGTGTTATCCAAGTCTTGGTTAAGACTTGCCAGACTTGTAAGACTTGTATTTAGACTTGCCCAGTACTGGAAACCTAAATAAGACTTGGATTTAGACTTGCCTAGTACTGATATAGACTTGGAGTTCGGTCCGGGCATCCTATAGACGGTTATGTGACTAGGTCACCTAATGTGAAATTTAGGATAAATCCCTTCTTCTATCTGTTCTGAAGAATAGGCTGTTTTTTGCGTGGTAGCTCTCATCATGATCAGAGCAAAAATGTCAAACTTGACATCTGTGAAGTGAAAATTAATGTCTTTATGTTTTGACCAATTGAAATTATTAGCTATATAAAAAACACTTGAATTCCAATGTCAGGTATATAAAACTGTTGCAATGGGAGTGCATAAATAGTAGTGAATAGATAAAAAAAAACTGAAGTGAAAAAAAGAACCTCTGATTTAGATCAAGAACACTTAAAGTCTCTCCATGAACACTTAAAGTCTCTCCATGAATTTAGATCAAGAACACTTAAAGTCTCTCCATAACAAGCCTCCATACCTAATTTTGTGAGAATAGTAAAATTTCTTAGTGGAATATGCTGATATTCTTTTCTTTTTAGTACTCAAAAACATTTAATTGACAATAATTAACTTGGTTAACATAACGGTGGTTATTATTACAACAGATCAACAGTTTATGAATCTCATTTCATCAGCGTTTTTTTTCCACATGTAAAATGTTTGTTTTTATTCTCCCCATTTTGGTCAGGTAAGAATAAAACTGATTTTCTTAACATTCTGTTAACATTCTCTAATATTCTTTTCTTAACAGTCTTTCTTTTTGTAAAATTGTTTGGGATTACAAAGTCATACCATGAAATCACTGCACTTGCGAAAAAACAGTTTCTTAAGTAGTGAATTTTAATTGGAGTCCAAAATGAAACTTTCTCGAGCGTTTGTTTTGGTGTTATTTCTGTTATAGTGATTGTATTAATATTTCTATAGAGTGTTTCTTAGGCAATAATGTGTTCACCAAAGGATAATGCTTGGATGACTTCTGCAGGAATTGCAATCTAACTTGTTCGTCATTTTTTTATTATCCAACGAAACCTGCATTCAAAATGCATTATCTAAATTTCACAGTCTGAAATTAAAAATGCGAAAAGACTTTTTTCAAAAGACATGCAATAATTTTGTTGTAACAATTTATATAGGAAGCTTGACCGTTTAGTCCTGAAGTAATAATACTCCTGTTAACACCAATAACACGGCTTGACTATATTCTTTCCTCTCAGACCTCATGTTCAGTGTCAATTGCTATTAAAAACTTTGATACACCGAAAAAATTCCCCCAACCTTTTTTATATCAAAAATTTCAATTGATTTAATTCCGAGTTCCATCAAAAATTGCAAACTGTTATTGAGTCACAACAACTTAGTGCGCGTTAACTGTGAACGTTTTGTTTTTCATTGTGCATTGCATGTTTACGCGTGTTCCTGTTTATCTTTTGTGTGTCTCTATTTCATTCTTGTGTGTTTTCAAACACATGTTGCCATTGTTAAAAGAGTGCAAAAACTTCATTTCCACGTTCATGGCTTCATAGCAAAACTTATATGGTTTATTATAACTAATAGATGCTTATAGTTATAACAGATATGTCCCATATATGGAAAATGACAATAGTAAACCATGGTGTCAAAGTGTTATAATGTTGATTTGAATCATTCATAAATTCCTTCAAATTGGAATTTGAAAAGTTGGATTAAAAAATTGGCTTTCTCTCTACCTCGACCACTAACGACTTAGTTTAAATATAATTATTTTTTGTTAAATATTTACACTTTTCTTTTTCGTAATGTCTGAATATGTTCTTGGCAGCAAGTCAGACTTTTTCTATTGATATCTGAAAACTTAATTTGGTTACCGACGTTTGTAAGATTGGTGGAGAATTTTGAATCCAGCTTCTGGTCGCAAACTATATAAAGTTGGAAAAGGAACACGAAGTGATCAAGATTTACCCAATGGGGTACGATGATAGAGAGGAAGAGTATTACCATAAACAGTATGAAGGGCAGAAGAATGAGTTATTCGAGCACGATGAATCTCAGGGGACCAGCCACCATCAGAAATATAACCCAAATGAAGAAGAACTTTGCTGCGGCTGGGAGAATTTCAAGTAAAGTGTTCAATTTTTTATTTTAGTCAACAAGATTTCATTTTTTAAATTGTGTTTAATTTTTTAATACCCAATTACATGGTTTTCAACAATCCCTTAATTGTCAAGAAATTGACAGGAAAGGTCATTGTGGTCTACCTGGTTGAGATGTTTATTTTTACCCGGTATAGATTTAGGTTTAGATCTTCACAAGACTTTTGTCTCGTTAATCACATCAAATGGTTATTTGCTATTGTAGAAATCAGTTTATCACCCAACTCATGAGACGGCTCAATATTTTGATTGGAAACTCCCACGCCAGTCCTTTTTAACCACAAGGAATTAGCCAAACGTCTGCTTGTGTTTGTTCAATGAAAAATCTGTGTGGATCATATTTTCATCTCCGGTCAAAATTTCAAAGTTCAAATTTCAACCTTGTACTCCAAATATGTACCTGGTGAGTTCACGAGGATAATAAATGTCAAATTTATAAAATATCGTGCAAACGCTCAAAATTGCCTAAATTGTTACTTTACAGGGCCAAGCAAAATTTAACGGGCAATTCAGTACTAAAGGTTCTCAACTTCTTCAAACTTTCAGGCCTCTCAGCAGAGACTAAGCGCTATTTTCAAAATCTAGTCTTAAGTGTGAACTCGACAAGAAAAACTTTCAACAATTGTTAGATCAAAAAATTTACCCTGAAAATGCGAGTTTGCCTTGCGGTTGAGAACTGCAACAGCCAAGAGCTCTTCAATTCTTTGACAAGTTGGTCCAATCCATGAACTTGAGGTTTTGCATAAAAATATCCTTCCTATATATTAAACGTGTGAGCTCTAAAATGGGAAAAAATTACTGCATGTTTAAGGGGCTTCTGGAAGCGCGTGTTTAAGAGCCGCTTTGAGCACCATTGTTAAATGAACATTTTGAGAGAGGTCAGTGACCTAAAAGGCTCAAAGTAGAGGGGCGAGAACCGAGCCTGGGACAAAATACTGTTAGTCCGGTGCAGTTACCACGAGGCTAAGTGGGCTTAAAATTATGCTCGCCCAAAGGGAGGTTTTACTGTCTTGGGTACTATGTGTTACTTAAATGCTCACGAATTAAATTTGAAGTTCTTATTGTTGACGTGTGTTTTTCTGCATACTTTTAGCTCGTCAGATTTTGCGCTATTCTAGAACGCTCTTAGTTTTCAATTGAGTTTTTCACGATTTACTGGTTGATTTTTGTGTGATCTCAAAAGCTCTCAATCTGAAATATTTTTACTGATACAATAAGAGATTTTGAGAAACCGTGGTGTTTAGTCATTATAGCGCAGTTGGTAAGATGGGGAACTGCTGCTCTGAGGGTAGAATGTTCGAACCCGTGTCGGGTACCTTCCTTTTTGTACACATAAAAATTTCTAATCTACACCATGCCACCTGTTGTTCGAGAGCACTTCTTGCAAAGATGGGTCGTTTTATGTTCCTGTGTGTGTGTTTGGTGGATGAAAAAAGTAAATTAGTCCAAATATTGAACACGTGAGCTCTGAAATGGGGCAAAATTTTTGCATGTATAGAGGGCCTCTAAAAACGCGTGTTTAGAAGCCGCATTGAGCTGCATGGTTAAGCAAACACATCGAGAGAGGTCGCTGACCTAAAAGGCTCAAAATAGATGGTTGAGAACAGAGCCTGGGAGAAAATATTGTTAATCAGGTGCAGTTAACACGAGACTGAGTGGGCTTAAAAGTATGCTCGCCCAAAGGGAGGTTTTACTGTCTTGGGTACTACGTGTTACTTAAATGCTCACAAAGTAAGTTTGAACTTCTTATTGTTGATGTGTGCTTTTCTGCAAATTTTTAGCTTGACAGATTTTGCGCTATTCTAGAACACTCTTAGTTTTCAACTAAGTTTTTCACGCTTTACATTTTGATTTTTGAGTGATCTCCAATGCTCTCAATCGAAATTGTTTATTGAAAAAAATAAAAGCGATTGTGAGAAAGGGTTGCTTGTAGTATTTATAGCGCAGTTGAAAAGATGGAGGACTACTATTCTGAGGGTGGAGGGTTCGAACGCGTGCCGGGTACCTTCCCGTTTGTAGACATGAAAATTTCTAATGACCACCATGCAACGCGAGTTGGTTTATTTTCCCGTGTGTGTGTGTGTGTTTGGGGAGTGAAAATGGCATTTGTTTTCTTTGTAGCAATTCTTCTTTCCATTCGCTTGGTGTTTTCTTTATTTTTTTATTTCAAATCTTTGAACCATGGTTTTTCGTAAACCGCTTGGATTTTCAAGTTAGGATTGTTGCACCTAAACGATTTTTAGAGCATTCAATTTTCTTTTCTTTTTTCTTTTTTTCTCTCTCTTTCTTTCTCTCTCTCTCTCTCTCTCTCTCTCTCTCTGTTTCTCTCTCTCGCACTGTGTGTGTTTTTGTTTGTGTGTATGTGTGTGTGATTGTGTGTGTGGTGTGTTTCGTCTTCTTTCTTCTCTTTTTCCCTATTTTGTTCTTCTCAAATTCAACGATCAAGAAAACCAGTTGAGCAAATAGTCACCCCACGAAACGAGAGACAAAAACAGAATACACCAAGAGCTTAAAGCAGACTGAATTGGAAACATAAAACATTTTTTCTGTCCTCCATAGGATAACAACAGGTTGAGTCTTATTTTATAGCTGTTGATTTGCGGTTCTATTACCCCATAAAATCGCTATGAAAATAAGTTTTGAGCAGTTTTAGTCGTATTGTCATCTGCCTTTATTATATTAAACATCAGTCGCAATTGAGCACAATTGTTAACATTGCTCCTATCGTAACATATTTGAGGGGTCCTTAATCAAGCAACCTAGCGCATAATAAATGCGTTTTGAGACGCGCTTTGCCATCATATTTATGCTCCTATTATGCACATTTTTTGCGCTCATTAAGCAAGTGGTATAGCAAAAACAAGCGAGTCAAAAATGCCCTTGAACAGTAATTTGCTGTAGAAAGAGCAAAGGACAAACAGAATCGGTGCGAAACAGAAACCTTAATTTTGTTTTAAATCTCTTATTCGTGTAGATGATTTTCTTGTTATGGTTTTGCGGGCCTGCTAGTTCTAAGATTAAACGTTTGTTTTTCTCGGTTTCCTCACCTTTAAAAATTGTTGCTTTTGAGACTTGAAAAAGATATTCGTGAAAAAAAAGCAATAAAAACATGATATGCAAGAGTTAGTGAGTTCGTAGCATTCTTCTGTCGGTGTTTCCATAATTATACGCTTTTGTTCAAGGACTGCTACCTTTTTACATTCAGCAATGATGAAAAACGAGTTGAAAAAACAAAAATTGAGGAAAGAATTTAGCGATGCAAACAAACTGTTGGAAAAAAGGAGATCAAATTCAAGGACGACGATAAGTTTTGATAAACTCGTTTATTCGCATCACTGTAAAACAAATGTGATTAAAATCTTGAATGAAAGAGAGAAATCAAAAGCGCATAGTAAGCACGTAAAGCGGATCAAGAAAAAAAGAAAACATTATCGGAGCCTAAGCTCAATCTAAGTTATGCCCTTATTCTGTTTTTGCTTCCTGTTTGATTTTTAGGGATATGCAATTACTTTGGGGCTATTGGTGATGATAAAGAGTCTAATATCAGTTCTCCGGTGAGATCTTTCCTATGATGTTAGTTTTTACGCCTCTAAATGGCTGTTCTTTCTTTTTTCAAGGACTCCTTTTATACGAAATCACGAATTTTCTCTAGCTTTAAAGACCTTGTTTTACTACCCCTCCAATTCACAGAAACCAGGGGAGCAACAAAATTCTTGCCTAAAATGAACAAAAAAAGAATATCCTTGCGGCTATTAGGAATACAGCTTACAATTCTTTAATTGACTGGAATGATTCCACGTTCAACATTACTTGAACAAACCCCTCTGATCACGTTTTTAAACAACTGCAGGAATTTTATTTTGAGCTAGTTTAAATCGTAGAACTCATTGTTACACCACAAATTAAAAAACCAAATTTATTCGTTTGAAATTGAGATACAAGAGAGACTTCACAATTTGCAATCCAATTTAATTTGGTCTAATCAAAAAAGCAGAAAACAGAACTCTAATCAAAACAAAACCCCAATTGAGAATTCTCAAATACAAAAAGGTGATTATTATTCAGAATACAAGGGAGAAGACAAACAAGCAACCCCATTTTTGATTCAGATTAGTACAAAAATGAAAATGGACAGATCTGAAGCAAGCAAACAAATCTTTCAGGCTGTTTGTATCTAAAAGACCATCAGTTGAACAAAAGTATTGCAAAACAGTGTGGGCGTATTATCCGCATACTCCCCATGAATACAAACTTATCATAGATAAATTGTTGATCTGTTAAATTGTTAAGCACTTCCAATGCTAAACGGCGATTCCATTTAGACGCATTAGTTTAGCAGAAACATATCGACTCTAATAGTCAGATTGAAACATAGTAATTCCTTAAAGTAGACACTTTTCCGGACAATTGTTTTCCAGTACTGTTAAGAACAGACGGATGGATGGGCGGCGTACTGGATCGCATGGGTTAACTCTGAGTGCAGAGAAGGCAAAGAAATACTAAGTTAGAATACTGTATGACATTCCAACAGATTTCAATTTCGTATCTGATTGCGTTATAATCAATAAAAATGGAATGGACTAAATGTTCTTACGCTGCACAACCTACCAGAAAACTGCAAATCAGGACCATGAAATGATCTTAAGCAAATCAATCATGAATATGATACGTCATCTGGGCATTTTCTTCTCCGCCAAATAATACAAGAGCAATAACAGTTAACGTTGTTGTGAATTTTACATCACACTAATGGAAAATTTGGTGTGCTTTATCCGACTATCAAAATTTTTCAACCAACGATCACATTTGTTTTGAGCATTGAGAACCGCGTTTATTACTACCACGAGGAATAAACGAGGTTGTTACGAGATTTATTCTTTTATGATAAAGTTTACGTTGCTGGAATGATAGACTAATTTCCCAAAATAGAAAATATTTCAAATCAGGAATCTAAGCTGAGTAAAACAGACGAGATTTTATTCAACGTCCTCTTTCGGATACATGCTTCAAAACAAAGTCCAAAAAGTCTGCAGTTGTTTTCATGAAAATTTTGTAAAAGCTTGCAAAATTAATTCTTAAACATCAAAGGACAACTTAGACTCCAAAATTTACAATATCGCCAAGTGTAGAATAGACTTGAGGCAAAAACAAGACTCAACAATATATCGGAGAAACAGGAGAATGAAAAGAAACTGATAAGCTTATACGAAGAACTTAAACAATTTCTGAATGTGGACAAGCAGTCATTTATAGTTATCTCAAATTTTTGATTTTGTAAAGGTGCTTAGAACCTCTTAAAGCTCTATTGAATATGATTTGAGTTTATTGATGACAGTTTGGTGTTGGAATTCTAATTTACACAGTTACTCGAATTCTAAAAGACTTACTTTTTGGCGGAATTCTGTCTTGTTGGTGTTCTATGACAATGGGTATTCTATGACAATGGATGTTCTTTGACGACATTTTTTTACTATTTCGAAAAAAAATCAAATCTGAACTGTGACATTTTTTTTGGAAAATATAGGTATCAGTAGTCACCTAGAGAAGGCCATGACATTTGTTTTTGGTTTCAGACGTTACCGCAGATGATCGCCCTAGATCTCAGACGTTACCTAAGAAGTCCCGTTCCCCATTTAAAAAAACATTGATTCAAAAGCTGGTATTTTTCTTACAATAGCTTGAGCAAAGAAGCAACTGTTAGTTTTCTGAAAGTTCTGGCAATATGTCAAATTTAGGACAAAAAAAATTACTGATTCTTTTGCAACTTTTCGATAAAAAAGAGATGATAACAGTTAAAACTCAGGCGCATCAAAACAAAAATCGAGTGTCGTTTTATCCTGTTAGAAAAAGGACACGCTTGCTAATAAAAAAGCTGCGAAAAAGTTTTGATAGAAAAGTTTTACCTCTTCAGAATCAGATCTTAAAGTTTGTTGGAATCTTTTTCAACTTTTCGCTTTTTCTTTCTAGATGAATAGCTGCACTTTTATTGGAAAGAAAAGCCCTTTGCTAGTTTAAAACAGCAGCAATGAATTCATTAAGAAAAAAAAGTTTTTTGCTGCTTTTGCTAAGTCATTGAGAAGTGAAAGCTACATGAGCCAGAATATTTAAAAGTTGTTCAACAGAAAATATCTCACTACAAACAAGTTTCTTTGCAAGCTACCTAATTTGTGTTCAGCAGCTCGTGTTGCCTGAACGCGTCGCCTTTTTCCTAATTACAATTTACTTGAAGCTTTTTTTCTTTTTTCTTTGCCTCAGACACAATTGGTTAGGGTATCGTCCACTTGAAAAAAAAATATCTGGAATTTAATTGTGAGCAGCTAAAAAAAGCAAAAGTCCTTGGTCTAATGTAACAATTATTTAGTCGTCCTAAATTTTTTGGTCAAAAATTCATAAACAAACTAGCAATTATTTGAGTCTGTTGAGAAAAAAAACGGTCTACGTTCACACGTTCGAGATTTTTCCGTTTTCTCAAACAAAAAATCATAAAGCTAGATTTAGTTTCAATTATAGTGTAACTGTTTTTGGAGGGATTTCATTTGGGTAAAAGTATCAAACAAAAATACATTATTAGGTCTTTTTGTTGAATTGGTGTTGGGCATCTCAACCCCATTTCTTCAAAAAAGTTGCGCCGCGAAGAAATTTTCAAGCCGTTTTTACCTATCTCTAATTAAAAAAGAAATCAAAAAAGAGAAAGAGATCAAAACAACAAGATGACAAAGAAAAACACTCAGAGCTGCCAAATCGCACTGAACATTTTCAAGATGTCAGAATTGAAGCTCAAGAATCAGCTTGACCTTCTGCTAACCGCAATTTCACAGAGAAAAAGTTTTAGAACGCTGACTCTTCTAATCAACAACATCAAAAAAACAAAGGAAGAACTGAGAAAAGCCACTGAAAAAGTTTTCATCGATAAACCTCTGCCAAGCACAGTTTCATCAATAACAGAAAGACAGTCCAACCTTCTCCCGAAATTGCAGATCTTCGAACTTGAAATCAATAGCTTGGATGACGACGGACAACTCAGCCAGTCGTCCACACGATTACGAGATGACATTAGCGTCAGTTCGAAGTGCAGCTAACGCCTGCTTGAGTCCAACAGATCATCGCCAACAAGAGCCGAGAAGTCAACACAGGCGGTTCAGGACAACAATATTGCTCTAATTCAACCTCCATCATTACCTCCCAGGACAAAACCTTCCCTCTTTTTGCCAACAAACAGCAATACACAACCACTGTTATCAAAATTTCTGAGAACTAGTCAAACCGTCTCAGCAAAAACGGCCAGAGCGAACCAACAACTGGATACATCCACAAATCCGCTCGTCTTTGACACAATTCAAGCTGACGGACTGAAAAGTTGACGGACTGAAATCAACGTTGAGCCTAACATAACTCAACAACAGAAAACTCCCGCTGAGGATACGTACCTGCAGACGTATCAATTTGTTAATGAAATTGGTATTCAGAACAAACCTTACAATCAGTTTCCTGTACATAACAATATAGATAACATGTCAACTTTTACAGCTATCTCCCCTAGTGCCATTCAGCAGGTAACAAGCGCCATATGAACAACCGCAGGACCCCTTTTTAGTAATTCAAGCTCAACAAACTGATCAAGTACTTTTGAAAAACCGTGAAACACAGATCGGTTAAGAAAGTTCTACTGCACAGAACCAATCGGAATTGCAAGTTGTTTCTACTACAAGAGATAATATAAGTGGTAAACAAACAGTGCCAGCAGTTGTCAGACCAAAAACGAAAATACATAAACCGCGAGTTAACTCAGTAGAACTTGACATCCATGTACAAAGTCTCAAAGAGCAATTGTGTCAAATTCAAACTCAGAATGTACAGCAAACCGCAATGAGTACCGAAAAGATTCACAATTATAAGTGTCCTCCTGTTATTATGGCAAAAACTACGATTTCTTCAAAAGTAAGGAACAGTCATTCCACATTACCGATGTCCAAATCTCCAATGAATACTCAAATAAACCCTGGTACTTCGCAAAACACAATGACGTCAAATGAAAAGAGGAACAATATATATGATGCAAATGGAGAGCTGTTACACCATCCTTTTAGCATCGTGAACTCAGTCGCAACGAGGAATATTGCGCACAATACAGAAGATCAGATAGCTGGAAGTTCACAGTCATGGCAAAATTTACACCAGCAACAGCTCCTCGGCAACAACTTAGTTCGGAATGAGATTGAGAATAACATCGAGCCAAATCATTTTGTACAACAATACAGGACAAATACAATTAATGTTTGTAATTCTGCATCGGTGAACCAGTTGCTAGGTCTACCAAAATCAGAAAAAAAAGGTACACAGATCATTTACAATTGAACCACAGACCTCCTGCCACAACAATTTATAACAACAGCAACAACTATCAAATTGAATTTTCCCAATTGCTTGGCCCAACGGTTCCAATGTTTTATGATAACAGAAACCCAAATCCTTCTCATTTTCCACAATTACCGCAATATTTGCCACAACCAGTTCCAAAAATTCTAGGCAAACTCTACATTGCCAACAACGTTGTAAGTAACAAGCAAGCCATAAAACTACCACCTCTGTCACTGCCGCTCTTCAATTGCAACCCCACGCGATACCATGAATGGATTAACAATTTCTTTTCTATGGTTCATAATAATACTGGTATAACTGACACACATCGGATCACGTATCCCAAAACTCAGTCTCTGGAAAAGCAAAAGAAATCATTAAGTCGTACTCCTGTAACCCAGCGTATAATGAAACAGCTCTAAATGAACTGATGAACCATTTTGGAGATCCAAGTGTTGTAGTGACCGCCTTTATAAATCAACTCGAGTCATGGCACACCACTGATTCAAATAATAAAAAATCATTTGTCGCATTCTCAAATTTTTTAAAGCGCTTATTCAAACTTTCGAATACCTTGGATTCCAGGCAGACCTTCAGTGTTCCACATTGCTCAAAAAAGCGAAAGAAAAAGTGCCCTACAATATTTTGTTGAAATGGACTCAACATAGGCTAACAACAACAGCTGAACCAGCGTCACTCCGTTCTTTTCAACAATTTTTAGAACTTCATGCTCAAATTACCGATACCATCAATCGCGAGCGAACCTTTACGTCATTTAGACAACAACAAAACAACATAGACTACTTCAAACCTCACTATAAACCGTCATCACAAATAAAAAACCATAACTTATTTGGCAAAGACAATTCTAACGCTGTTTCGCAACCTGCAATTAAACCACAAATAACCACTTCTAATAGGGAGTGGTCATCCTCCGTAACTATCTCAAACAACACAAAAACTAACGGAAAACAGCAAAACAACCAACATTGCCCCAATTGCAATAATAACCGTTTTTTGGCAACTTGTCCCGAGTACCAAAAGCAATCACCACACGATCGATATAAAATCGTTATCAAAAACAAATTGTGCATGAATTGTTTGAACAATAATCACCTCAGACAAAATTGTTCTTCACAAATGAACTGCCAGTCCTGCAACGGCCGACATCATTCTACTCTACACGACCTTCAAAACAAGTGAAACGACAGCCAGCAGCATTCTCCACAGGATCTGCTCCATTTGGTCCTACACAGCACTCATCAAATGAAATGTCACCTAGCCAAAACAAACAACAGCACTGTCGCTATGGACAATCTTTTGGTAAAACGAAAGAGTCAAATACTCAGAGAAGTACCCTCGATTCTTCTTCAAATAATCAAAGCTTCTGCGTAAATGAAAAGCCGTCTCCTCCGAGAGACTGGCTTGAACAACTACAGTTGATGCCGCTGCTTTTTTCAATGGCCACAAAGCCTTTGATACGTATGCACTCATTGATCATGGGACCCAGTTCACATTCTTGCTCGACACCATAATAAACTTCTTAGCACTTCCTTGCGAAGCGCAAAAATCTACACTCTAATACGTGAATACCCAGAACGAAATGCTACTCTCAAAGATAAAAGCGCCAGTCATTATTACTCCATATAAATCATTGAAACAAAGCTTTGAGAAATCTCGTGCTTACAGCACGCCAGCAATGAACGTCACACCAGCCAACATATTTGATTTGAATTAAATATGTGACACATTTAAAAATCTCCGCAACATCCATTTCCATCAGGTTGCTGGTGGCAAAATTGGAGCCCTCTTAGGTGTAAACACTTTCGCTTACACTCATCCAATCGAAGTAATACCCGGAAACATAAATCAACCGTTTGGGGTGTGAGAACAAAACTCGGATGGACATTAGCTGGGGAGTATGAAACTTCTCTCAATCCTTCAGAATCGACATTTAACCATCATTCAACAACAGCCAAACCACTCATTTGTCATTTTTCAAGACAGCAGACGGAAGTACCACATTTAAGCGAATAAGTTGAGCAATTCTGGAAAATTGAAAGTGAAGGAACCCAAGAAAAGAGTTCTGTTCTTTCAGATGAAGACAATGATGCCTTAAAAGTCTTTCAGAAAACTATCCGACATAAATCTAAGAGATATGAAATTGGTTTTCCCTGCAAGAACGCCTTGCCTTTTGGAGAACAATTATTACTCTGCTCTTAATCAGCTGCAGTGCTTGGAGAAAAGACTAGGTAATACTCCAATGCTGAAAGAAAAATACGATCAAACGCTTTCAACAGACTTAATCAAAAATTACATAAAATCAGTTGAAATGACAGAACCTGAACCTTAAAAAATTTGGTACCTGGCTCATCATCCTGTTCAAAATCCAAACAAACCGGGAAATATTCGACGGGTGGCAAATACCGCTTCAAAGTATCGAGGACAGTCGAACAGCAACCTTCTAACAGGACCAGATCTCTTGAAGAGCTTACTTGGCATACTGCTACGTTTTCGTGAGCATCCATTTGCAATACTTGCAGATATTGAAAGTATGTTCATGCAAATTGCTGTCAAACAAGAAGATCAACCAGCACTTCGCTTTCTCTGGTCAAAAAACATTTTTATAATGCAATATCAGTTCAGTGATTTTTGGGGCAACTTGTTTGCCTTCAATGGCCATGTTTGTCCTAAATCAATGTGCTAAAGACAATGCAGAAAAGTTTCCCAAAGCTTTTGCAGCAATAACGAAACAATTTTACATGGACGACTACGTTCATTTGCTGCCCACTATCACTGAATCCAAAGACACTGTAATACAAGTCAAAGAATGCCTCCAACGAGGAGGTTTCAAATTGTCCAAGTTCTTATCTAATTGTCCTGAAGTGCTAGAACGAATTCCATGTGAAGGCTTAGACGATTCAAAATATTTCACTCGCGTATTAGGACAAAAAGGGAATTTCGTTGATGATAAATTTTTTATAAAACCAATGGAAGAATTTCCAAGGAATGCAGCAATGTATACCCAAAGAAAACTTCTGTCTTGTTGCGTCGATTTTCGACCCCATCGGTATTGCGTCATCAGTGACTATACGCTTCAAGGTTGTAAGGCAACAAATTTGGCAACTGGGTTTAAAATGCGACATACCACTACCAGAGAAATTACATAAAACACTGCAAAGAAAACTGAACGGCTATTTCGGATCACCACCCATTGAACACTCGCGAGCACTCAATTTACTTGCAAGTTCACACGAAAATGAGCATCAGTTGCACGTCTTTGTTGATGCGTCTACTTGTGCTATGGCAGCAGTAACTTACCTACGGAGTTATGACAATAACACCAAACAAACAGAAACCAGCTTTATGATCAGTAAATACAACGTAACTCCTTTAAAATTGTTGAGCATTCCAAAACTTGAGCTTGAGGCCGCAAAAATCGGGATGCGACTACTCAAAACAGTTCAAAAAGAGACAACACTCAAGATACACGATACACATTTTTGGACGGACGGTCGAGTTGTTCTTGATTGGATTGTTTCTAAGAAGAAACAGAAACTGTTTTTTGCCAACAGAATCCGAGAAATACACGAATCTTCAAAATCCACTCAATGGCTTTATATACCAACAAATCAAAATCCTGCAGACCATGGAACACGTGGCCTAGAACCAGAAAAATTGTGTTCTGAATGGTTACAGGCTCTTGATTTCCTAAAGAAACATTACTCCGACTTAAACTCCGCACACAAAACTGTTTCTGTTCACACAACGAGTACATCAAAAACGAATGAACCAGTCATTGACCCAACCCGTTTTCGATCTTGTACAAAACTGCTGTTAACACTCGCAACTATTTACAACCTTCTCTTCAGAACTAAAAAAGAACGAAATAATAAAGAGCAGTACACTGCAGACGACATCATCCAAGCACACAGTCACTTAATTCGAATTTCACAGGAAAACCTTTTTCCATTCAGCTATTCACTCGCTAAGAAGAGGACGTAAACTAGACTCTAAATGCAAGATTCGATCCCTAAGTCCGTACGTAGACAAAAACGGAATACTTAGATCACAAGGCCGACTACAATTTGCTCCTGAAGAATCACAATTAGCTAAATTACCAATAATTCTTCATGCCAAAGACTCAATAACACGCCTGTATCTTGTGCATGCGCATCGAAATTGTATACACCAAGGTTACTAAGCCGTCAAAATTTTTGTTCAACAGCGATACGTCGTTATCGGCCTCACGAAAACATTGTTAAGCATCCGAATTCGATGTTTTCTGTGCCGCCGTTTTGATGCCCAAAATATTCAGCCGTTAATGGCTCCACTACCCGTGTGCAGGTTTCCTGATACTCTCTCGCAATTCCCTTTTGTTATTAAAGGAATTAATTTTTTCGGACCATTCTATATTGGAGACACCAAAGACAAAGCTCACCAAGTACTACGGCCTCATTTTCACATGCATGGTCACACGTGCTGCTCATCTTGAGTCATGCCTTGATTTAGACACGGACACTTTTCTCAACGCCCTCCAACGTTTTGCATCACTAAGGTGTCATCCAAAACTTATTCTAAGTGACAACGGCAAGACATTTGTCGGGGCAAACGAAGAATTGAAGCGATGCGTCCGTAGTCTCGACAATCAACGCATTGCCTCTGAACTTCTTATAAAGAACACAGTTTGGAAATTTAACCCACCATACGGGCCACATTTTGGTGGTGCGTGGGAAAGGTTGATCCAAAATGCCAAACGGATCATTTTGATCATTCTAGGGAGCAAGAGGCTTACATCAGATGTCTTCCACTCCATCATGGTTGAGACCGAAAGCATGCTCAACTCTCGACCACTTACACATGTGGCCGACGTACCAGGCAATGAAGAACTCATCACTCCAAATCATTTTCTGGTGCAGAGACCATACAATTCACTGCCACCAGGAGACTTTTCATCAACCATGCCAGTATCCTTCAAGTCGTGGAAAAACGTGCAGCAGCTTTTGAATCACGTCTGGAGACGCCTAGTTAAAGAATACCTTCCCACTTTAACGAAGCGAAGCAAAGGGTCCGAACAGGGTGATTCGTTGAAAGTCAATGATCTGGTGTGGATCCTCAAAGACCTCACTCCCCGTTGGATATGGCCTCTGGGACGAATTGTCGAAACATTGCCTGGAAAAGATGGATCTGTACGCGTTGTCAAGGTTAAAACGGCTTACGGTACGTACGTCCGCCCCGTTGCCGGTCTCGCACGTGTTTTGGCCTTTTAGCCGTTTTTTTGCTCACTTTTTTTCTCGGAACGGATATCTAGGCAACGCGAGCTAACCTCTGGTCTCCTGGTTACATCATTCACCCCTTCTTTGGTTTAATTTATGGGTTTCCTGTCCCCGGAGCCTCTTGATGATGCATCAATTCAAGATGGCAAAAGCCAAGATTAGAAAAGTTGAAACTCTTCCCGCCAAAAAAGTGAACTTGACTGCGTCCAAATAATACGTGTAAAACAGTAACTCTCCGATAAAAGAGACTGAACTTAACATTATCTTACTGATTTTACATTACTAGAAACGTGTTCTCTACACATAGAGTACATAGTTTTTTGGTGATTTTCTGTGCGAATTTTGTTTTTGCAATCCTTCTGATAAACATGTTTTTCTTGCTCGGAAGCCTTCTCAAGAAGCTTGTTCGAAAAGCCTTTTCACTAGTTTAGAAAATTGGTTTAAAGAGGGCAATATTACGTCGATTGCCTTTAAAGATAGTAAAAGAGACACAAATAGGAGGAGAATGTCATAAATCAAAAACTTTTTGTTACGTTCCCATTTTCCTCATGATTTTCTTTTTGAACGAATAAATTGTAGATGAAGTGACAGTAGCAATTATAAAAAAGATTACAAAAATCAAAATTAACTTTCAAAATTTGTTTCATTAGATATTAGGCTGGGTTTTCCGTTTGATCTCTGAAAAGGCCGCATGTTTCAAAAATTACTATAACTCTAAGTTTCAAGATAGACAAAGACGTGGAGAAATGTCATAAAGCTGGAGTTTTGACAAATCGTTTTCGCCAAACAAATCTTGTTTGTGCTTCATATACTTTCAACAAATTCTCAGTAAATGTTCTCATTATTTTTAATCGGAGACCATTTTTTTGAAAGGTTATTTCCTTTGGCACCTCTTTACTAAGAAAAAAGCGCGTGTGTATCTGTTTTTCAATAAAGTTTTTTTGAAGTGTTGTAAGCGAGAAAAACATAACTAACATTAATAAAGCAATAACAACGCTCTAATGGTATTTTTCTCTTTAATATGACTTTGTTGGATCCAAAAATTAGCTCGTAACCTAATTAGACAAACTTACTTTTGAAAAATTGAACCGCCAAAAACATACCGACTCCTCCCATGGGAAATTATCTTTGAGCGACAACAACCTAACTTCGCATGCAGCAAGTGCTAACGGTGCTTCACATTTTGTGACAACTACCGTGACCGAGGAATTTTTACAAGTCTGTCCATTAGCCCTTGTTGATGATGCATCAATTCAAGATGGCAAAAGCCAAGATTAGAAAAGTTGAAACTCTTCCCGCCAAAAAAGTGGGAAATTGACTTCGTCCAAATAACACGTGTAAAACAGTAACTCTCCGATAAAAGAGACTGAACTTAACAATATCTTACTGAATTTACATTACTAGAAACGTGTTCTCTACACATAGAGTACACCCAACAACTGGGAAAATTCATAGGCAACCTGAACATGAAACTTGAAGTAAAATTGACATTGGGAACTGCAGATTATTTGCAATGTTAACAGCAAGCTCAATTTTATTCAAAAGATTAACCAAAAGTTTTACAGAGAAAACTTTGGGAGGAGCAACATTGATTCAAATCAGGGGCGATAACGGTCATTCAATTTTCCTTATATTCTGATAGTCTTCAATGACTGATTGTGTTAAACTCATTACCATTAAGCGTTTTTTTAGATATTGTAAATCTTTGGTAAAACCCATTTCATCCGTAATCTGAAAAAAAAACTAGCCGGTTTACTTTTGATGAAAAAAGTTTGCTTTTCATCGCCTTGTATCTCACAAGATACTAATTACAGTTCAATGCTTGCTTCGATTACAAGTCGTGGCCAAGAGATGTCCTTTTTTGCAGTCTTTACCTTTCCGATATTCTTAAGCGAAATACGCTATTGCCTAATTAATGAATGTTTCAGTCTGCAGACGATACGAAATTTTTGAAGGTCAATAAGTCAGACGAATTCAGGACATCCAGGAGCTTTTTGTAAGAGATGTTTTGACGGCTATGTATGCAGTAACGTAATGAGCAGTCAGAATTGGGAGATAGTGAATATATTGAGGCTTTTAGGTCACCGTTTCGTGCGACTTAGCCATTATTTAGTTTACTGTGACATGACTATGCTTTAAAAAACTATGATAGGATTATATACTGTAGGCAACAGAGATCATTTCACAATACCATGAGAAAAATCTTAATCTATATGAAACGATATTTTGTTTCTAAATGTGAAGGAAAAGCATCGACGGTGGTAGTAAAACAACTTCATTTATCGAGTTCCAATCTAAAACAATTATTTAATACAACCAGAACATAGGCCTGGCTAATCACCGCATACCCACCCCTCATGATCGAAAAAACTCGTTTTTGATCAGATAGAACCAGAGGTTGAGAAAAGTTTCAAGTACAGATGCTATCCCTCAAGAAAGAGTGTTCGAAACGGCTCTTTCAGTTGAACAGTTTTTTTTACCATGGTGGAGGCTATTAAGGTGGTTGGAGCCATTTTGATGTCAGGGTAAGAACACATTACAAAAAATTGAAATGAAACCAACTGGGCGTGCCAAATTCAAATCAAAGTTTTATAGTGGGACGTGTTCTAATAAATTTGAGTAGATGGTTGTGAAAAAATTAAAAATTTAGTGATCTGGGATAAAAATAAAAAGTTTCAATTTTGCCTTCTCCACATACACCTCAACTGTTTTTGTTGACTTAATATCCAGACCTAAATTTAGGATTTTTGATTGCACTGGAACGAAGTTTGAAGCCATTGTTGTAAGTTGTGTGTATTTCTATGCAAAATTCTTGCTTGACCGTTTTTGAGCTTTTGTTCCCGAACATATTTTGATGTCTCAATTGACTTTTTAACGCTTGTGTTCTTCATTTTTGAGTGAGATCAATTTCTCTCACCCCGAAGTGAAGTTTGTCGAAGTGAAGTTACATTAAAGCGATTGTAGCATGGGAAATGACAAGGTTTTGATAGGCAAATAATAAAGGAGTTTGTCGAGGACTCTGTTGTGTTGGAACCCCACCCTGCGGTCGGAGGTTTTTGGACTCGTAAAAAGAATCTAGGCTAGAACCCCCTAAATTATATTTCCCCCCCCTGTTGTTCGCGAGAGTTTTGTCCGACGTTTGTGGGTTTGTTTTTATTTTCTGTGCAGCGTCTATTATTGCGCAAAGGTGAAAACGTAAGCAAAATTTGGACAGTGATTTGACATTCAGCGGAAGTTTTGTCACTTTATTCATATGTATAGCTAGCGATCTGTTCTGGATAATCTAGCATAAGTTTTAATAAACTCTCTTTGCGATAACAACAGTTTATTAACTTACCGATGTTACGACATACTGAAGTGGTCGCAAAACACTGCTTTGGGAGTCAAATATATTTTCCGCCACTCTTTTCTCGCCCCTGTTCTTGCTATATGAAGAGTGGCGGAAAAAACATAGTCTAAACATCTGCAGTGTGGCATAAGTTATGCAACTGTTGTAATTGCAACAAAAGTTGATTAAATAGATTACCACTCGGTTGTTACGCGCCCTCTCAAAGTTAATCACAAAGTCAAAAATTGTTACATTGTTGATGGCGCCCAGGTTGAGGTGCCAGACCGAAAGCCGATATGACCCTCCCAGACGGAAAGTCTCTGTGTCCAGACGGTCATGTGCGTTCATCAGACTTTTCGTGCATTCATGTCCAGACTTTAGCGCGTTGTTCCGTGTTTCAGACTATATAAATTTTAACGCACGACACCCCCGTCGTGCGTTCTTCTGGGTCTGGACATATCGACTTTCCCTCTGGGACCTCAACCTGGGTGATAACATGGATGTAGTTATATTCATGCTTACTACTTCAGACCTTGCTCAGACTGGGTGGATTTGGTGAACCTATTAGCTGTGTTGTGTCTTGGAGTGGGACTGGTGTGTACAGTGACTGCCAGTGCAGTGTCGAGGGAGGAGCCAGACCTGAACAGGTACTCCACTGCCAGGGATGCAGAGAGGGCCAGAAAGGAATACGCTTTACGGGTGGAAAAGTTGGATCTAGGTAATTGTGTTCCCTCAACCAGGTCAAATAAGACCATGTCTGATTGTCACTTTTACACCTTTGCAATTATTCAATTGAGATTTAAATTAAAGGCTTAGTTACGTACGCTAATCAGTCAAAGCATTTAAAGATCTTAGTTATCTAACCAGATCTTTCTATACTATGTCTGTATCGGATAATCATCTCTCGCTCATTGGGTGAGAAAGTTGTTGTTATGAGTACCTGGCTGAACTGTTCTTTTCTTTAATTCCTCTTCTTTAATGAGGTAGAAAATAATTTTTGGTATACGCATGACTCAAAAAGCAATCAATCGACTTTCTATATGAGCTGAATTGAGGTTGAATGGTTGCTTTGTAATAAAACTCTTTGTTAAAACTTGTAACGCTGCCTTGCAATTTGCATAGCCGCTGTGCTCATCATCAGAACCATTAGACATCAATCGAGAGTCAACCAGGCAACTCTCAGGCTGGTCCCTCGAAATAGAATTTCTTCCATCGCTCAACATAGCGAGTCGTTTCAGAGTTATATATGTCAAAGTAAATCTGAAATGGATGTAAAAAACAATATCATTTAAAAAAGCATGCATTAATTTGTTGACGTCAAAGAAATGAGTTACCTTGCAACTGGCCGTAAAAGCCAAAAATATTATGAACAATTTTTCTTTTTGCTGCATCATTTTTCTGCGTCATAGTTCTTGCAGAGGCATGACTAAACATTTTTAGTCTGATTGATTAATTGTTTCGACCCCACTTTTAGTGGGGGGAGGAACTATATACTGAACTGGGTTTTTTTGTTCAGTCAATTTTGGCCGATCGATATATTCATGGTAGAGAGTTGTGAGTGGTATCATTAGAAAGCCCGTACAGCGTAGAATATGGAATTAAAAAGATTTTTTTGAATTTGGTATTTTACAGGGAGTTACAGAAGTTTAAACTTTGAGAAAAGTAGAGTGAATTCCGTTGTTTTTGTTCACATTTTCCAAAATTTTTGACCAAATTTTTGTTAGTTTTGCTAACATATCTTCAAATTGTTCACGGTAGTGGGATTGACCTTATCTTAAAAGATAGATGGGGGTTGCTGAGTTGTTCGATCTGAGCATTTTGGCTAAAATTTATGCAAAATTTTTCAAAACTCAAGACTTTTTTTGTCAAAAATGGGAACAAATATGCATTTTTGGCCCGCTTTCAGTGAGTTTGCTGAAAGTGGACATCTTAAAAGTGTATTTTATTGCTCTGACCAATTGAAAATTTTTCGTAAAACTTAGTGGATTTCTTATGTTTTGCATTCATTTTTATAATACTTTTTGTATTCCAATGACATAGTCACTGCAATCAGTGATTGGAATGGCTTATTAGGAGGTATATTTGAAACAGACAATGCGTTCAGTTGTTACCTAATGTCTCTTATAACTTTGAATTAATTTGTTTTAAGAAAATGTAGGCGAATTTTTGAACTTTGCCACCATTTTCTCTTATTTCTCTCAGCTTCGGCGTAGTCTCACTAAAAACAAGCAAAAACCCATTTACTATTAGTCAATAAATTAATGTCTGTAGCGGTTTTATGATTAACTAATGGATTCTTGGTTTTGACACTACGAGTTTCGATTTTTTTTGGTATCATTACTGATTTTTTGAGTTCATTTTGTTTCGTTGTCGAATTGTTACGTTGTTGACAGATCCAGTTAAAGATATGTACTGTTACGTTGTTGACAGATCCAGTTGAAGATATGTACAGTTGTGATAACGAACGGGGTTAAAAAAGGCGTATCCGAATATGTTATTTTTTTATTGAATAGTTTGCGCTTTTGGGCTGAGACATTATTTTTTGCAAATTTATTGATTTTTTTGCGTAAATTTGTCTTTTTTTGGTTGTTATACGACATATACCTGATAATAATTGCTCTATGTTGCTTCCCCAGGACATATAACAACCTATTTTAACCTTTCAGTTTACAGCTATTTATTTTAGTAACTTTCAAGCTAACTTTTAAAAAAAAAGACATTTGTCAACTGTTTCCTTTCTGCTTTGATTTTTGTCACAATGGACCTCAATATCACTAATAAGAAGTCTCTATTTTTTTGTTGACTCAAACATTATTTCCGTGGTTGGTTATATGTTTTGACTGATTGCTTAGGAAGATTAGTTTCATAAGAAATTTTCGAGATTTCTCTACTGTATATTTTTTGATTTTTTTGTTGTCATTTCTATGTAGTCCTTTTATAGGGAAAACCCCATTGACTTTCAAATGAGATCCAAGTGATGTTTCACAGCTCTTGCATAAAACACCTTATAAAAGTAGCACCTTGAACACTGTGGTTTAAAATTGTTTGTGAAGTTTTGGCTTCTGCTTGTTTATGTTATTTTATCGTCTCGTGACTTAGTCTCATAAATGACAGGACCAATTGGCTTTCTGAGGTGTTGCATCTTAATTGACATCTTTTTGTTGAAATCTTATGTCTGAAAAAAATGTCTTTTATATATTAGAATAAAAATTGCATTTTTAGGCTTCGCTTTTTTTAAACTGTGTTTTGGTCGAGTTGTAGCTGAGCCTTTGTAAAGACAGGTCACAACCCGTATCTAGTGACCTATAATTAAAATAATAATGATTTTAGTGCCAATCAACTGTTTTTCGGATTTGTTACTAATGTTTCTACAAAATTTTATAACAATTGAGAATTTTATATATTTGTACATTTTAAATGACTTTTTCTTTTAAAATTTTTACGCTAATAGTAGGTCCCATTGACTTTGGAATATTGAGAAACTGAACATTTTCATTGTCCTTAGTAACATTTTTTTGGTTTCAACCGTTTTAACGGTTTCACTGCCATTTCGTGCAAAGCTTTGTTTTGACGGTATTTGTCCTTCTTCTTGTAGTTGTATGACGTACACTGGATAATGACAGGTCTCAATTGCTTCATGTGCAGATATAAATAAATTTTTTAGTGATTTCACTTATTGACTAATGATGATAATCATTTTTGAAATCAATTGTTTTCAAAAATATAAACGTATTTTTGAACTTCGCGCCTTTTTGCTCTGTTTGTCGACCTGTTACCCAGTTGCATTGAAAACAGGTCCCATATCTTTTGTATTGAAGTAAAGGTTAAATTTTTTGTTTAGGTTTCATCTGATGGAAGGTTGATTTTGTTATAATTTTTTTAAATGTAGACACCAAGTTTTGGTCAAAATTATTGTTTGCTATTTAATTTTTTTTATAGTCTTTTCCAGTAGTCCTATTGACAACAAGTTTTATCGGCCTTCTAGCGTGGCCTTATTGTATTCCATTATGGCTTATTGAGTGATATGTGTGGTTCTGAAACTTTTCTATCGGTTCATCATTTGGTAGCCAATTAATTCAAGAATGTGGATGTGCGGGGTCGGAACAGTATATGCGTACGCACAGTACCGAGCCTCCTTGTTAAAGGTTCTCTGCAATTGGCTACCCATATCTAACTTCTAAGTAGAATCTTACGCAAAGGAGTTCTGAAATCCAAGAAATTTGTTCCTTAGCTTTTTTTATTTTGAATGCATTTTTCTTCCCCTATTATCTTTGGTTCCTCGATAAATTGCAAGTTTCATGTATGCTTCCACGTATTTGCCTGCCCTTTAAGTTCTTCCTCCAATAACTTCAGTCCGAAGCACAAATGATGATTTTTGGTACATCGCATTTCATCCTCTTTGAGTTTACACGCAAAGACCACCTCCATCAACCTTTCGTTTCAAACTAGAATTCATGGAACAAGAGAACATTAGATAGACTTTT
The DNA here is from genome assembly GCF_964194025.1 of Convolutriloba macropyga. Classification (NCBI taxonomy): domain Eukaryota; kingdom Metazoa; phylum Xenacoelomorpha; order Acoela; family Convolutidae; genus Convolutriloba; species Convolutriloba macropyga. The sequence continues at coordinate 26,428,148 of NC_134482.1, read as the reverse complement.
TCTGACGCTTTCGTTGCATATCATTATTTTCACTTTTCACTTTATTTTTCTATTCCATCAAAATTTTTTTATAAACTGATTCAGCTTAAACCACTCGATTTTTTGCCAACGATTTATTTCAGCCGCGAGACATTGTACTAAAGAGCATAGATGCAAATATGCAATAACAAAACAAGTGTCACGCACAAAATTAGATTTGTTGACGCAGCCTGTGCCTGAGTTTGCTGATGATGTTTTGGACAAAAACAATTTTGAATTAGTAATTGTTTTTTTTTTCAACAATAAAACGAAATCGCGCGTGAGGTGGTGAAAATAAGAAACAATTGATGCAGACCAGAATTCGTCATGGTTAGACGATACATACGAAAAATTGTCCATAATTAAAATTATATCGAATTAGCCAGAACTACCACAAAACGATTCGAAAAACGCGTGTTTGTTTCGACCCTAAGAAACTATTCAAAGTTTCTTAACCGTGATCCAAAAGTGCACCGATTCGAAACTGAGCAACAATGATGAGACCATGTGATCCAGACAAAATTTTGCCATGATCAGATAACCCGCATTTTTTCGAAAACGTGCAATTTATGATACGTAATAGACAATGAAAGAATGTGCCACTGTGATTCAACAATCAATACAGCGCGAAACTACTCGGCTATGATGAGACAAAAATTTGGCTGAAAAGACAAGATGCACTATTTCAAAACTTTAACTGATTTTGTTACTCTACTTGAAACAAAACAAGTTTTTTGTCTCTTGCTTAATGTTTTAAGTGTGGTTTGAGCTAATGTACAGCTCTTGCTGATGATGTATCTGAGCTATTTTTCAGTTTATTAAGATTTTTCGATTAAATCGAAACTAATATCGAAACCATTTATTTCCACCTGGAGGTTGGTGGCAGAGTAAATCAGCACTGAATCAGCATAGAGACGTTCTGTTTTTTAGGATGGTCAGTACTCTGTTCATGTCCCAATTTACGTGGGCCAGTCTTGATTTTGGAGTAAAATTTACTTCATGAAAAATAATATGCTCAGCTTAACTCCCGTCAACAAGGTTTGATTTATACGCGATTCGAACTTCGGCGTGGGTACTTGTAGCATTTAATTTGCGTAGCAAGTCGTAACCACTAAGCTAAATGGGCTTTGAGATAATTGCCTACAAGCTAGCTTATATATAGGTTGCGTGTATGCTACTATAGTCATTAATAGTTATGAGCTACAAAAGTATGACATTACTCTGCTCCGACTTATTTTTGGAATATGTGTAATTTTCAGACTGTACAGGATAAGTTTAGCCTGGGCTAACTCCATGGCCCTAATATAATCATAATGAAGAAGATGTGCACATAAAAAAACTTAAAATTTTCTTGAGATGCTGTGTTTCAGTACTGAATTAATTTTTTACACTTGAAATGTGCTGGTTCAGCACTGAAATGCTCTGAGACTCAAGTCCGGGCAACAAATAAAAAATCTTGACGAGAAAAAGGCAAAATTCAGTGATTAGACAGAATTATGCGTGAAAAAAAACCTTCAAGATTTATTGGTTGAGAATCATCCGAATTATTGAAAATCGTATGCGAATCTATAGGGTTCTTTGTAATCATAGCAGGTTATATATACTTTGTAGGACTTTCTGTAATCATACGTGACTCAGTCGTTATCATTCAGAAGAACGAAAGCATGTGTCTTGTTCAATTTGCAAGAGGTATTAGGGGTTGAAATTAGAATTCAGATTTAAACATACCCGGCAGATTGCCGGAAAATAGCCGCCGTTGATTCCAATAGGCATGATTGGGATTGAACGAATAGAATATATTGAAAAAAAAAGATTTTTGTACAAAAATATTTTTTAAGTCCGATTTATTTTGATGGCATTTCGTAGTTGAACATACTTCTGTTTCTTAGAGAGAGGCTACAGGGGCTACTATCAACACCAATAAGCATTAGAGGTGGTAACTAAGACTTATAGGAACGACGTTCAAATAGCGGGCATCTAAAATTGGGCATTATGGGTTTATCCCGTTTCTATTTCTGACTTCATTTTTTTATACCGACTTTGTTCATTTTGAATTGCTTTGCTTACTAACTGATGTTCAAATTCACTTTTAGCAGAATGAGAGAAGAGAGAAACTAGCCTAGAGAAGTCAAAAAGATGTCGAACACAAAATGTCGAAAAAGCGGCAAAATGGTAAAGCGAAAAAAAGTTTGACGAAGTAAAAAAACATAGCAGGACAAGTCCTGACGTACAATTCAAAGAATTTTCATTGAATAAACCGAAAAACTAGGACTAGAATGGACTATGAGTGAATTGAGAAAACTATTTTTAAAAAAATCAGAACAAAAAAATAAGAAAAAAACAGAAAATCAATGTCAAAATGCCGCATGTGAACGAAAAAACAACTAGCGAGAAATGAAAATTTAATTCAAAAAAAAACTAGGCCTAGAATGAGCTGTGAATGGATTGGGAAAACCATTTAGAAAAAATCTGATCCAAAAAATCGAAAAAACAGTAAACATCAAAGTGAAATTGCCGCATGTGAACAAAAAACCACTACTGAGAAACCGAATTTTTGTTCAAAAACCGTTTCCTCACTCTACTTTAAAATTAGAACGAAAAAAATTCACGCCGCAAAACCACTCGCTTTTTCGCTCCATTTCCTGTTTCGGCGTGACCAAAATCACTAAACCAATTTGACTTCAAAAATCATTAAAATGTGTGAACAGATCTTAAAAAAAAGACAGCGCCCCAATACAATTCAAATTCTTTGAATTGTAAAAAAAATACGAGCGCAATAATAGCCGGCTGAGAAGATGAGGGCGGCTATTAATAATGAACTAATACAGAACTCCTGTTCGTGAGTGAGTGCACTCAAGTATGTTATTCCCATGATTGACTTTTAAACTCACAAGAAAGAGAGAAACAAGTGACGTCACGCACGCAGCTTAAGCTGTATAGTGCTGAAATTTGGCAAAAATGGATTATAACTTCTTGGTGCAAGATGAAATGCACTCACCTAAAAAATATCCAGTGAAAAGAATGAAAAATAAATGACTAGCAGACCAATTGATCAGTACAAGACAAAGAAAATCAAAAATTTCAAGATTTTTGGGCATAAACTGGTTCAACATTTCAGAGACAAACAAATGCAACAGCTAAAAATATTTAAAATTTTAAAACAGTCTGCAAAAATTACCGAAATTTATTATAAAATAAATGCATCTAAAACTTAAAAAATATCAAGCAATTAGCAAATTGTACCATAAAGTGTTGTCCCATATAGTATAGGATTAAAATAAAATATGAACGCGCTCCATCAACTAGAACTTTACGAAAATCAAGAAATTTGAGAAAAATGGAAAAATTTCTTAATTACAGGCTCAAGAACTCAATTGACCACTTCGCCTTTTATTCGGGGCAAAAAAGTAAGGAAAAACCTTGCGTGTACAACAGGCAACCAGAGGTAGGCAAAAACGACAGGTCAAATCAAAGAGTTTTAATTTAGCATGAAAGAGCAAAGATTTAAAGATTTGACTGTTCATGTGTTCAGAGCTAACATTAGGCTAATATCCATGCAAACTCAGCAAGTTTTTATGGATCATTTAAACCAAAAGAAAAAACTGAAGGAAAATTTCATCATAAATACAAAAAATTACCAAAAAAACATTTTTAAGAAATTTGAAAAAAGCTGCAAACCTTAATGCTAGTTTGTCTTTTTTTCATATCTATGTCTCCAAATCATTTTTTCTACTGGCAATCTGAAGAACAACTAATTTGAAAGCTAGCAGGTTGGAGATGATGGATACAATACAAATTATTTCAATGGTATAAAAACACTATGAAGTATTAGCCTCGCTGCGGCTTAGCGGCAAAAAAATTATATAATATCGACTGCATGCTACGTTACAAACAGAATAGGCTTGCGTCATTTTACCGCCATAACTTTTGGTCGACATGTAGCTTCATCCAGAAAACGTATGATTCCTATCTTGTTTGTTTTCAGTTCTTCTCTTTGGCATGTTATTCGTGGCTGCAGGGGGTATCCTTACAACCATCCTAATGCTCCACGGCTGGATCAGACAAAAAGATTCTTCCGACAAAAATGAGAACAGCCAGATATCTGGCCAGAAATCATCAGGAATCACTACTTCCAGTCACAAAAAGAGACGAAACCTCTTAAACAGTTTCAGCCCATCGGATCGTGAGGACGATTTGCAAATGTACGAGCCAAAAATATCAGATTTGAGGCAACAGGAAATATCGTCATTTTATCACCAAGATTCCCAATTTACATCGTCAGATCAAACGAAATACTTGAATGGTCATTCGACAGCTCAACAATTTAATTATGGCTCGATAAAATAAAGATTTTTGTATCTCTGTGATTCGATGAATAATTTGCCAAATAGTATTGTAAATAATATTATAGTATTTAAAATTTTTGTTAATTAAATCTGTGATGACTAGTTCAAAGCACGTGCTTATGGAATTGCTAGCCCAGGTTGAGGTGCCAGATCGAAGCCGGATATGTCCAGACAGCCCCGGACGGAAAATGCCTATGTCCAGACTATCGTGCGTTCAAAACTTTTAGTGCGTTCTTGGTGCGTCCGAAGTCAAATATGTCCAAACCATCCCAGACCAAAAGCGTACACGTCCAGATTTTGGTGCGTTCTTGTCCAGACCATCGTGTGCTCCAAAGCAATTCGTGCGTTCCAACACCAAAGTTTTGGTGCGTCTATGTCCAGACCATCGTGCGTTCATGTCCGGACTTCATGCGCTCACCAGAGCCAGAAAAAAATTACATCCTATGGTGAAGTGCTATTACTCCTCGAAGATGGAGGCAGATGGTTTTTTTAAAAATTAATTATTCTCATCGGGTCAACTTGTTCAAGTTGAAACAAATTAAGTCTTAATTTTTTTGATATAGTCTGTCTGAAAAAAATTTAGAAAAATGGGAAATTTGCGCCTGATTCAATAACAGTATTTAACAAATAGGTGTTTACATCGGACCAATACTCAAATTTCCGTTAGTTCGAATAAATATACTTGAAATATGCTATTTCTGATCTGGTCGAGAAAATGTTCAAATCAAACAAAATTCACTATGGAGTATCTCTTATTTACGTTGTCGAACAAAAAAATCGCTATGGCTTGCCTAGAAATAAAAGTTAGTTTTTCATACGTAAATTTCCGATCATTACGAATAAATATTTTTTAAATTAAGTATTTTTCAAGCGGATCAAGGAGTCGTTCAAATTGGCCCAAACTTGATTTTCAGTATGTCCGGTGTATGTAAAGTAGAGAACAAAAATAATTTTTGCTTTAGCTTGCCAGGAAAAAAGTTTTTTTTTATACGTAAATTTACGATTTTTTTCGAATAATTATTTTTTGAATTTTAATATTTTTCAATTGGATCAAAGAATTGTTCGAATCAAAAACACTTTTGCTGTGCAAGTTCTTCCGAGCAAGAAGGTTTTGTATTGAAAAGCATTTTGTATTGAAAATAAATGAATTATCAGGAAAAAACAATCTAGACAAAGAAATTTTGTTGAGTTCGAAAAACGGTTGTAGCTTCTGCAGAGGAAGATCAAGATTACCAACAATAAATTGACTGTATATGGTAACTTTAACCGCAGCGTACCTAAAATGCTATGAAAAGTTAGCAAAATGCTGATTTACTTTTTTGTCCCAAAAGTGTCATTTTTGGTGAAAATGCTTTTTATTGCTAGGTTTTTTATTCGACCAAAGAAGAACTGTTTAAATCAAACCAAAGCTGGTGTTAATTTCGCCTATTATGTATAGTGCAGAACGAAAAGGATTTTTGTTATAGTTTGCCTATGAATAGAATTATTTTTCATACGTATTTCTTATTATATGGAAAAATTATTTTTGAAATAGTTTTTTTCGGATCAAGGAGTCGTCAAAATCAAACTCGGCATGGACTATTTCCAGTGTATGAAGAGTGTAGAACAGAAATAATTTTTGCTACAGCTTAACTAGGAAAAAAGTTAGTTTTTCAGGCGTAAATATCCGATTTTTTCGAATAATTTTTTTTGAAATGTAAAGTTTTTGCTCTAGTCAGGGAGTTTTAAAAATAAACTGAGTATTTAGTATCTCCTGCGTATATAGAGTGTAGATTGAAACGTATTTTTTAGAGCTTGCCCATAAAAAAGTTAGCTCTTCATACGTTAATTTCCAATTCTTTCGAATAAATATTTTTGAAATGTAGTATTTTTGATCGTGTCAAGAAGTTGTCCAAATAAAACCAAACTCGATATGCAGTATCTCCAGTATATGTTGTGTGTAAAACAACACAATCTTTTTCTATAGCTTGCGTAGAGAAAAAATTAGTTTTTCATATGTAAATTTCCGGCTAAATCGAATAATGATTTTTGAAACATAGTACTTTTGATGGCATTAAGGAGTTGTGCAAATAAAACCAAACTGGTTATGGAGTATCTCCTGTGCATGTAGTGTGTAGAACAAAAAGATTTTCTGCTGTTATTAGAAAAAAAAATTTTGCATACGGAAATTTGCTATTTATTCGAACAATTTGCGGTTATTGAGTTTTGAAACGAAGTCTTTTTTTATCGGACCAAAAAGTTGTTCAAATCAAACGAACTTTGATATGGGACATCACCAGTGTGGTTAAGGCCTATGTCAAAATTAGTTTTTGCTAAAGCTGGCCACTGAAAAAAAAATATTTTTTCGTACGGAAATTTGCGATTCCATCGAATAACGAATTTTAAAGATAGGTTTTTTATCTGATAAGAGTTGTTGATATCAGCTAAGAGCCATATTCAGAGGTCCCTTGTGTAGTCGGAGACTAAAATGGCGAGAGTTTTTGGTGTAGCTGGCTTAGAAAAAGAGTTAGGTTTTCATACGGAAATTTGCGATTTCGATTATTGAATTTTAAATATAGCTCTTTTTTAGCAGATCAATGAGTTGTTAAAATCGAACAAAATTGTTATGAAGTATCCTTCGGCTATGTAAATTCTGAGACAAAGAAGTTTTTTCTAAAGCTTACCGAGGAAAAAAGTAAGATTTTCATGCGTAAATGCACGATTACTTAGAATAAATTTCGATTGTTGAATTTTAAAAATTGATTTTTTATCGGACCAAAGAGTTGTTAAAGTTCAGAGACAATGGAATTTCGGCTATAGCCTGCCTTAATAAAGTAAGCAAAAAATGTTTGAAAAGCTATAAAAAACCAAATATATGATAAAAATTTTCAACACAACATACTTTAAAAACAGCACCATTAGCCAAAAATTAGCGTAAAATATTCACTTAAAATCACAGCTCTGAAAAACCAAGAAACTAAATTTGAATTTGGAAAAGCAGTAAAAGAAGGATCAAAAATTGGAAATTTGGAGACCATGAAGAAGTTTCGATAAGACCAGAAACTTTTATAGCGCAAATGAAAAATAAATCTGCAACCACAATACTACAGGAACCAACACAGCCAAATGAGATTTTGCATGTTACCTTCCAAGGTCTGCAACAGTGCGATGCAATCGTTGAAAAAATTACTAAACAAAAGAGAATGCATTGAAACAATCAACTAATAGGACCACAAAGAGTCCAGAAGTAGACACAATAAGACCACAAGCTTTAAACTCAGGAGGTAACCGACAACTTCACTAAATAGCCCGAGCGGCTGATTTTCCTTAAATGGTGAAGATGCTCCTAATGTAAGCAGGAACAACAGTCTAAGCAGATTGAGAAATGCATCTCGGGTCGTGAATACTGTTGTTATAATTATTGAATTTTTATTATGACGATCAAGCTTCTTCCCGAGGTTGATACCAGGATCAATGGCAAGTCAGGAAACCTCAGGACGAGACTATGCGATTCTACACCATGTTGTATGAAAGCACTGAAGCCACCTCTAACAAGTACGACAACCGCCAATATGATTCAACCAAACTGCACCACCACAAACCGACAAAAACCTCTACCACTACTGGAGGAAACGAACATGTCTTCAACTAACAAAATACGGCGGGATTTCCCGTGACATGGAGTTAGATGTGATTTCCAATCAATACACTCTCGAACCCTTCATCTAAGGAGTGCTACGAAGGAGGCATCGATATTGGTGGTGACAATCATCTCCATTAGACTGACCTGATTTTGAAAAACCTATTACAGTTAAAACTCTTCTAGACTAAAAAGCAATGCTGACTCAGTTGCATAACACTAAACTGCGAACTACTGGCCATGGCGTCAGCGTTACCTTTTGAGCGGCTCTCGTTTTGCGGAGAATCCACGGATTCATAACAGAAGAGTGCTGATATAAAGAAAATGTTCCATTCAAAATCTTTTTCTTACACAAGAGAAGCTTAATTAAACGAAGAAATGTGATCTCAAACTAATTTTGACTGGGACAGCATGCAGAAAAGAAGGAAAGGTTTATTTTCAAAACTAGTAAAAGACTAAAATTCCAGGACTCACAATTAATACCAATATCATGTGTCTGGGCTGGAACTGAATTGAACTGTTAAATTATAAACGGTGTTTTTAAAAGCAACACTATTTTTGTTAGTATTTATAAATGCAAAAATTCAAATTGCCATAGTTGCAAAAAAACCTTTTCATTTTGTTAAGTAAGTCATGCACATGACAGTCATGCATTTGAGACGAACTGCAGATCTGAAAAAACTGACCAAAGTAAAGTTTTCCATTTCCCAAGACAGCAAGTCTGACAGTTGTGTATATAGAATTAAAGTTAATTTGTAATCAATAGAAAAAAATCAATTAATTGATTATAAATAAAAAGTTTGTCAGATATTTATCTGCATCTGATCTGAACTTCTTTCCAGGGTTATTTATGGTAGTTTAATGACGTTTTCCTCATTTTATTTTTGTTCCGACCCCACTTGTGGGGGGAGGAACTATATACTCAAATGGGTTTTTTTTGTTCAGTCAATTTTGGCCGATCGATATATTCATCGTAGAGAATTGTGAGTGGTATCATTAAAAAGCTCGTCCAGCTTAGAATTGGAAACTAAAAAGATTTTTTTAATTTCGTTTTTTTCGAGGAGTTATCGGGGGTTGAAGTTTTGTGTGAACAACGGGATATTTGGCATGATTTTGTTCACTTTTAGTACAATTTTTCTTCAAATTAAGACCTTTTAATAAAAATATTAATTCAAAATTCCATTTCACGCAACAAATTCAATCAATTTTCAGTTCCTAATAGACGAACAAAGGTCGATAAAAGACTAGTTCTGGTCTTATAGGAAAATGTACTATCAAAAAAATTCAAATTCTATTTGAGAGCTCTTTTCCTAGAAAATTAATATTTTTCTTTGTTTTCTCAAGTCACCTAGAGACTATTCACTTTTCATATCAAGGTTTCATTATGACAAACCGAATTACAGTTTTATGAAGCATAATTAACAAAAAATTCGCTTTCAAAAAATCAATCGTGTTTTTTTTGGGTTCGACTCTGAGTTTTCGTAATTTTAAATGAATTTTTGATTTTCTATTTGAGGGTTTTACTAAACTTGTGGAGTCTTATGGCTTAACCTCGTTGTAAAAAGGTGCAATAGTTTCCAAAATGAGCACTAATTGAACCTATCTAGAGCTTTGACTGGACAGCTAATGGCTGTTAAGACTTTAAAACTGATTTTTCGCGAATTTTTTTTTAACTTTATCATATCATAAACTTCTTTTCGTGAATTGTAAATCAGTCTCAATAATGAAAGTACCCTCCTCCTTTCCATTGCAACCAAAATTAATCTGGTGGCTAAGGGTTTTATCTTCTAACTATTTGTTATATGACTTCAATGCAACAAAATTTCAAAATTTTTCAAAAAACTTTGGATGTTTTCGTACTAATGGATCTTCTTGAAATCTTATCACATTATCCTGATATGTCCCTTAATGTGATATCTCCCATTGGTTTAGTGGACATTTTAAATGGATCATGGATAAACATTTCAGTGAAAGACTTATGGTTTAATTGGCTTCGACACTTTCTTCTCGCACTTTTCTGCTGAATATTTTGGTTTTTGCCTGTATTATTTGTTGTTTCCATAGACATAAGACTTATTGATACCCTATGTTTGACAAGTATTCTTGTCTTCCAATCAAGTCATAACTGAGCGTATTTATTGACTTCCGTTGAAAGCTATTGAATTTAATGGCTGTTGAGACTTTAAAAATGATTTTTTCGAGAAGTTTATTTAACATCAACCGCATAAGCATATTTTTGCGAACTGTATCTCAGTCTCAGTAATCACCGGATCCCCTTCCATTCTACTTGAACCAAAATTAACTTAGCTAGCCATTTTATATTCCAGCTACTGGTGTTATGACTTCGATGCACGAGTTTTCAAATCTTTTTGAAAAATTTTTATATATTTTTTTTGTAATTTTGGTTCCTTTTAGAGTCCTAACCAATTATCCTAATACTGATAGTTGCATTGATTTAAAGAAGACTTTCAATGGATCATGTATAAAGTTTTCAAAGAAAAGCTTATGGTTTAAATGGCTTCGACACTTTCTTCTCACACTTTTCTACTTAATTTTTGGATTTTTGCCTGTTTTTGTTGTTGTTGTTTTCATAGTCAATGACTTATCCTGAAGTCTTATTGATGACTTGTGAATGACAAACTTCTTTGTCATCTCATCTAGGAGTAACCTGGCGTATCTAGTAGCTTCCTTTGAGAGCTATTGAATTTAATGGCGTTGCGACTACGGGTTTTCTCTAAAATTTAATCGTTTTAATGTATTTGTTCAAGTTTGTTGTTTATTGGAGTCAAATTGTTAATTGAACAATCCCATAGTCGTTGAAAAATTAAATGAAAGTAGAAAAGTTTTTACTGAAATGTTTTTTAATGGCTTCGACATATCTCTCGCTGATTTCAATTTGCTGTTTTTGCCTGTTTTTTATCATTCTTTAGGTAGCCATAAAATGCTGACCGGCCTCATAAGCTTGTAATTGACGATTGAATGAATGATTTTACCCAAAGCAATCTGTTTAGAGCGAATAGTCTTAAAGTTTAGGTTACTAAACATTTTTCAGGATTTCAGATTTCTTCAGATTTCACATTTTTTTTAGATGTTTCAGGATTTTTCATTTTTTTTCAGTCTGATGCTTTTTCGTCAACTTGTAACTCATTCTCATCATTGAGAGGTCCAGTACAATTCCTTGTATTTTAAAATTTAGCAGGTTTACTGATATCATGTCGTTACTTATTTTTTATTTGTTTGACAATATGCGTTTTCATAAAGTTATGTGAGTGGTGTATTTGTGTTTCTTTTTCTCTTCCTTTAGCACAATCGCGTAATAACAAATCCCATTGTTTTTCAAATGTGGCTCGATTGAACTTATTTTTTCATTCAGCATCTTTTTGATTGAATTAGTACATATAGAAAAGACTCAATATTCAGATAATAGCTAATGATTTTAATGGCTTCACTAATTTGTGTTTTCGCAATGTTTGTAGTTTGTTGTTTGTATTTTTTGAGCTTTTCTACATCTTTAGTCAGTTCCTATGGCTTTGTCTAACCAAAGACAGGACTTATTCGTTTCATTCTGACTTTTTAACAAAATTATCAAGAATTATTTTGCTAAAAGCTAGTGATTTTTAATGATTTTGAATACTTTTGAAATTATTTGGTTTAACAAATGTTTATTGATTTTTTAAATTGGCATCAATATTTCTTATTTTTGTTGACTTGTTGCCAGTTCTCATTTTGATAAATCCCATCTGCTGTTTGAGTTAGGAAAAAGAAAATCTGTGTCGCTAGGGTTTTGTCTGATTGTAATATGACGTTGTTACTAAGTGCTTTTTAGATATTGAGTTTTGTTTTTGTTTTTGCTTTGTTGTTGTTGTTTTTTCTCGTAGTCTTTTTAATGACAGATCTCGTTGTAAAGATCTCATCGCTTGATTTTCTCTTTGTCAAAAATGTTGGTCAAAAGACATTTTAGTCAAAAATATAGATGAGCGCGGGTCGGAACATCATGTGCGAACGCACATTAACCAGCCGCCTTGTTCATATCAAAACTACAATCGCTTATTGCAGTTGATCTAAAAATTTAGGTATGGTTTAATCATCTTTTTAGTTGTATTATTTACAATCACATATAAACTCGACACTAAAATGGTTTGAAAGGTACAGTAGTGAACAACATTCAGGACAAAAATTGCAGAAAATTGCAAATTTGGAAAATAAAACCCTAACTGCAAATGTTCATAAGTTCCCTTTTTCTCGATTCGTAAGTTTAGGGTAGTTCTGCTCTAACACTGTTGGTTGAAGTTGTTCATAAACTGGTCATAAGCTGTAATTTCAAAATTAAATCAAAGTTATTCGCAGAAAACATTATCCAGTGTTATTTGCCGCAGATGAATTTCCTCCTGATGAGTTTCCTCCACCCCCGCCTCCGCCTCCGCCTCCGCCTCCACCTCCACCGCCACTTCCACCTGAAAAATTGTTACTTTTTCATTAAAAAATTGTTCCTCATTTTAAGATGACAATGTCAATTTGACATTTTTCGTCTTTTGTGACCATTTGTCTCACGTTAAATCATAACACACCGTAGTTGAAAAGTACCGGGCCGAGGTGTCAACGCTGAAAAACGCAAAATTATGTAAGATTGGCGTTGAATGCGCTGAATTTATGTAAGATCTACGCTTGAGCGTAGATCTTACATAAATTCAACGCATTCAACGCCAATCTTACATAATTTTGCGTTGAATTTTGGCGTAGATCTTACATCTTTAACGTTGAATTTTAGCGTAGATCTTACATATTTAGCGTTGAATTTAGCGTAGATCTTACACATAAATTCAACGCATTCAACGCCAATCTTACATATTTTGCGTTGGAATTTGGCGTAGATCTTACATATTTAGCGTTGAATTTTAGCGTAGATCTTACATATTTAGCGTTGAACTTAGCGTAGATCTTACATAATATCAACGCATTCAACGCCAATCTTACATAATTTTCCGTTGAATTTTGGCGTAGATCTTACTTATTTAGCGTTGAATTTTAGCGTAGATCTTACGTATTTAGCGTTGAATTTAGCGTAGATCTTACATATTTAGCGTTGAATTTAGCGTAGATCTTACATAATTTCAACGCATTCAACGCTAATCTTACATAATATTGCGTTGATTTTTGGCGTAGATCTTACATATTTAGCGTTGAATTTTAGTGTAGATCTTACATATTTAGCGTTGAATTTAGCGTAGATCTTACATAATTTCAACGCATTCAACGCCAATCTTACATATTTTGCGTTGCAGTTTGGCGTAGATCTTACATATTTAGCTTTGAATTTTGGCGTAGATCTTACATATTTAGCGTTGAATTTTAGCGTAGATCTTACATATTTAGCGTTGAATTTAGCGTAGATCTTACATAATTTCAACGCTTTCAACACCAATCTTAAATATTTTGCGTAGAATTTTGGCTTAGATCTTACAAATTTAAGGTTGAAATTTTTGAATTCCATTTCAGACCACTTTATGATTTCAACAGTTTTTCAAGTGTTTTTTCGAAAAATCAATTTCACTCTTTCAACCCCTATGCTGCAAAGGTGAGAAATGTGAAGTCAGAGAAAATTCATTTTTTAGTGCTCTTTTATAGTGCAAAATCCAATTGACACCATTTTACGGTTTCAAATTTTTCAAGTTTTTTTTCAAAAAGTTAGTTTTTTAACTGTTTCAACCCTATACTGCACAGGTGAGAAAACTCACTTTTTAGTGCTGTTTTTTAGTGCAAAATCCGTTTCAGACCATTTTACGATTTCAAAACTTTTTCAAGTTTTTTTTTCGAAAAATTAATTTTTTTACTGTTTCGACCCCTATACTGCACAATTGAGAAAAATGAAGTCAGCAAAAAATAACCATTTGCTCTCTTACGGTGCAAAAACCATTTCGGACCATTTTAGGAATTCAAATTTTTTTCAAAACTTAAAAAAAATTTGAAATTTTTCCTAGTACTTCTCACATGATAAATGCGTTGAATACGTTGAAATTATGTAAGATCTCGGCTAAAATCAACGAAAAATATGTAAAATCTAGAATAAATTCAACGAAATATATGCAGGTTCTACGCTGAATTCAATGCAAAATATGTAAGGTCTACGCTAAAATCAACGCAAAATATGTAAGATCTACGCTAAATTCAACGCAAAATATGTAAGATATACGCTTTATAAGGATTTCGGCTCTTAAGGAAACCAAGGAACGGTGGCGCAATGGTAGAAGAGACGACAAGTAAACAGGAGGTCAGTGGTTCGAATCCTATACCCAGAGTTCTACGCGTTGATTTTTTGTAAGATCAACGCTAAATTCAACGCAAAAATATGTAAGATCTACGCTAAATTCAACGCTAAATATGTAAGATCTACGCTAAATTCAACGCTAAATTTGTAAGATCAGCGGCAACTAGCGTTGACAAGTCGGAAAATTCACCGCCATTTCTTACATATTTTTGCGCTGAATGCGTTGAATTTTTGTCTTTAAATTCAACGCATTCAAAGCAAAATTATGTAAGAAAATTGCGGTGAATTTTCCGACTTGACAACGCTAGTTGCCGCTGATCTTACATAATTTGGGCCAAGTTCCTTGGCCCGGGAAGGCCATATGTGCAGGTAAAATTTACCTGCAGAACCTTCCTCAAATTTGCTCACCTGCATATCGTTTAGGTAAGTTACCTGCATTTTTAATCCCGGGCCGAGGTGTCAACGCTAAAAAACGCAAAATTATGTAAGATTGGCGTTGAATGCGTTGAATTTATGTAAGATCAACGCTAATTTCAACGCTAAATATGTAAGATCTACGCTAAAATTCAACGCTAAACATGTAAGATCTACGCAATATATATCTTACATAATTTTGAGTTGAATTTTGGCGTAGATCTTACATATTTAGCGTTGAATATTACCGTTGATCTTACATAAATTCAACGCATTCAACGCTAATCTTACATAAATTTGCGTTGAATTTTGCGTAGATCTTACAAGTTTAGCGTTGAATTTTAGCGTAGATCTTACATATTTAGCGTTGAAATTAGCGTTGATCTTACATAAATTCAACGCATTCAAAGCTAATCTTACATAATTTTGCGTTGAGTTTTGGCGTAGATCTTACATATTTAGCGTTGAATTTTAGCGTTGATCGTACATAAATTCAACGCATTCAACGCTAATCTTACATAATTTGGCATTGAATTTTGGCGTACATCTTACATATTTAGCGTTGAATTTTAGCGTTGATCTTACATAAATTCAACGCATTCAACGCTAATCTTACATAAAATTGCGTTGAATTTTGGCGTAGATCTTACATATTTAGCGTTGAATTTTAGCGTTGATCGTACATAAATTCAACGCATTCAACGTTAATCTTACATAATTTGGCATTGAATTTTGGCGTAGATCTTACGTATTTAGCGTTGAATTTTAGCGTTGATCGTACATAAATTCAACACATTCAACGCTAATCTTACATAAATTTGCGTTGAATTTTGCTTAGATCTTACATGTTTAGCGTTGAATTTTAGCGTAGATCTTAAATATTTAGCGTTGAATTTAGCTTTGATCTTACATAAATTCAATGCATTCAACGCTAATCTTACATAATCTTGCGTTGAATTTTGGCGTAGATCTTACACATATAGCGTTGAATTTTAGCGTTGATCTTACATAAATTCAACGCATTCAACGCTAATCTTACATAATTTTGCGTTGAATTTTGGCGTAGATCTTACATATTTAGTGTTGAATTTTATCGTTGATCTTACATAAATTCAACGCATTCAACGCTAATCTTACATAATTTTGCATTGAATTTTGGCGTAGATCTTACATATTTAGCGTTGAATTTCAGCGTTGATCTTACATAAATTTAACGCATTCAACGCTAATCTTACATAAAATTGCGTTGAATTTTGGCGTAGATCTTACATATTTAGCGTTGAATTTTAGCGTAGATCTCACATATTTAGCGTTGAATTTAGCGTTGATCTTACATAAATTCAACGCACTCAACGCTAATCTTACATAATTTTGCGTTGAATTTTGGCGTAGATCTTACATATTTAGCGTTGAATATTAGCATTGATCTTACATAAATTCAACGCATTCAACGCTAATCTTATATAAATTTGCGTTGTATTTTGCGTAGATCTTACATGTTTAGCGTTGAATTTTAGCGTAGATCTTACATATTTAGCGTTGAAATTAGCGTTTATCTTACATAAATTCAACGCATTCAAAGCTAATCTTACATAATTTTGCGTTGAGTTTTGACGTAGATCTTACATATTTAGCGTTGAATTTTAGCGTTGATCTTACATAAATTCAACGCATTCAACGCTAATCTTACACAACTTTGCGTTGAATTTTGGCGTAGATCTTACGTATTTAGCGTTGAATTTTAGCGTTGATGGTACATAAATTCAACGCATTCAACGCTAATCTTACATAATTTGGCATTGAATTTTGGCGTAGATCTTACATATTTAGCGTTGAATTTTAGCGTTGATCTTACATAAATTCAACACATTCAACGCTAATTTTACATGAATTTGCGTTGAATTTTGCTTAGATCCTACATGTTTAGCGTTGAATTTTAGCGTAGATCTTAAATATTTAGCGTTGAATTTAGCTTTGATCTTACATAAATTCAACGCATTCAACGCTAATCTTACATTATCTTGCGTTGAATTTTGGCGTAGATCTTACATATATAGCGTTGAATTTTAGCGTTGATCTTACATAAATTCAACGCATTCAACGCTAATCTTACATAATTTTGCGTTGAATTTTGGCGTAGATCTTACATATTTAGTGTTGAATTTTATCGTTGATGGTACATAAATTCAACGCATTCAACGCTAATCTTACATAATTTTGCATTGAATTTTGGCGTAGTTCTTACATATTTAGCGTTGAATTTTAGCGTTGATCTTACATAAATTCAACGCATTCAACGCTAATCTTACATAAAATTGCGTTGAATTTTGGCGTAGATCTTACATATTTAGCGCTGAATTTTAGCGTAGATCTTATATATTTGGCGTTGAATTTAGCGTTAATCTTACATAAGTTCAACGCATTCGACGCTAATCTTACATAATTTTGCGTTGAATTTTGGCGTAGATCTTACATATTTAGCGTTGAATATTAGCATTGATCTTACATAATTTCAACGCATTCAACGCTAATCTTACATAAATTTGCGTTCTATTTTGCGTAGATCTTACATGTTTAGCGTTGAATTTTAGCGTAGATCTTACATATTTAGCGTTGAAATTAGCGTTGACCTTACTTAAGTTCAACGCATTCGACGCTAATCTTACATAAATTTGCGTTCTATTTTGCGTAGATCTTACATTTTTAGCGTTGAATTTTAGCGTTGATCTTACATAAAATCAACGCATTCAACGCTAATCTTACATAACTTTGCGTTGAATTTTGGCGTAGATCTTACGTATTTAGCGTTGAATATTAGCATTGATCTTACATAAATTCAACGCATTCAACGCTAATCTTATATAAATTTGCGTTCTATTTTGCGTAGATCTTACATGTTTTGCGTTGAATTTTAGCGTAGATCTTACATATTTAGCGTTGAAATTAGCGTTGATCTTACATAAGTTCAAGGCATTCGACGCTAATCTTACATAATTTTGCGTTGAATTTTGGCGTAGATCTTACATATTTAGCGTTGAATATTAGCATTGATCTTACATAAATTCAACGCATTCAACGCTAATCTTACATAAATTTGTGTTCTATTTTGCGTAGATCTTATATTTTTAGCGTTGAATTTTAGCGTTGATCTTACATAAAATCAACGCATTCAACGCTAATCTTACATAACTATGCGTTGAATTTTGGCGTAGATCTTACGTATTTAGCGTTGAATTTTAGCGTTGATCGTACACAAATTCAACGCATTCAACGCTAATCTTACATAATTTTGCATTGAATTTTGGCGTAGATCTTACATATTTAGCGTTGAACTTTAGCGTTGATCTTACATAAATTCAACGCATTCAACGCTAATCTTACATAAATTTGCGTTGAATTTTGCTTAGATCTTATATAACATGACGTCAGAAAAAAATCTTTTTTAGTGCTCTTTGATAGTGCAAAATCCAATTCAGACCATTTTACGATTTCAATTTTTTCACGTTTTTTCAAAAAATTATTTTTTTTACTGTTTTGACCCCCTAAACTGCACAGGTGAGAAATATGAAGTCAGCAAAAAATCACTTTTTAGTGTTCTTTTATAGTGCAAAATCAATTTCAGACCATTTTAGGAAGTCAATTTTTTTTCAAGACTTTTTAAAAAATTTAAAGTTTTCCCAGTACGCCTCACATGGTAAGTGCGTTGACTATGCTCAGTTAAATACTACGCAAAATCAACGCAAAATATGTAAGACCTACGCTAACTTCAACGCAAAATATTTAAGATCTACGCTTTATAAGAATTGCGGCTCTTAAGGAAAACAAGGTACTGTGGCACAATGGTAGAAGAGGCGACAAGCAAACAGGAGGTCAGCAGTTCGAGTCCGATACGCAACTGGAGGTAAATAGTTCAAGTTGACGCTTTGTTTTTTTGTAAGATCAACGCTAAATTCAACGCAAAAATATGTAAGATCTACACTAAATTCAACGCTAAATATGTAAGATCTACGCTAAATTCAACGCTAAATATGTAAGATCTACGCTAAATTCAACGCTAAATATGTAAGATCTACGCTAAATTCAACGCTAAATATGTAAGATCAACGCTAATTTCAACGCTAAATATGTAAGATCTACGCTAAATTCAACGCTAAATATGTAAGATCTACGCTAAATTCAACGCTAAATATGTAAGATCAGCGGCAACTAGCGTAGACAAGTCGGAAAATTCACCGCAATTTTCTTACATAATTTTGCGTTGAATGCGTTGAATTTGTGTCTTCAAATTCAACGCATTCAAAGCAAAATTATGTAAGAAAATTAAGTTGAATTTTCCGACTTGTCAACGCTAGTTGCCGCTGATCTTACATAATTTTGGCCAAATTCCTCGGCCCGGGATGGATAAATTTGCAGCAAACATTTCTTGAGAAATTGCAACTTGAAAAAATTATTTGTATTTCATCTTTTTAGACAGGAAAAATGTTCCCATGAAGCTTCTGTATGGTTTTTCTAAGCTAGAAAATAATGAACCATATTAAATTTTGAATTTTGATTATTAAACTCTTTCTTTGACAGATTAGAAAGTTCTAATTGTGCTTTTGTATTGAGCAGGAATCTTTTATTTTTATTTTCAAAATTACTCCTGAAAAGTATGACAAAACTGTTTTTAAATAGTAAACCAAATAGAAAAGTTCTGTGTTCGCACTCTGAAAAAACACCAATACCGAGCAAATCATGAGTGTTAAGCTCACATTGCTCTCTTGAAGATGTTCCGTGGCCAAATAGAAACTTCTAAAGTTTGTAAAACGAAAAATGTTTTGCGTGCGGAATTCGTACCAAAAAATGAACAATTCCTATGATAAGTAATCGACACAAACAAGCACCATATCTGAATGTATCCGGTTCTAGCGCCCCTATCATTAACTTGCGTTTGCGGGCATTGAATCACAGTTTTCTTATAACAGTGTGAATATGGAAAACATGACGCAGGAAAATTTGCCCCAGGATAGATTTGTCCCATCTGTGTATTTGTAAATTATCTTAAAATTTGAAGTAAATTGTTCTGGCAAATTTAGTTGAAATTTGAACTGTTCACTTAAATTTCATATTAGTTGTACTTGAGGCTACATACACATTTCAGTTAAATTTACCTGCAAATGCAGGTAGGTGCTGCAGGTACCGTGCAGTTAGTGTGCATGAACGCTAACCCAGTGTAAATACCCACTCGAATTCTTCCAAAATCTTGGAAAGATCGACAACAAGGCTTCTTAGATCTTGCCAAGATATTGACAAAGTTGTCAACGTTCTTGCAAGAACTTGCAAACGCTTGAGTTGGGATTCCAAAATCTTGTAAAAGAAGTTGTGAGTTTTCAAAAAGAAATTCCACAGCTTTGGGAGACCTACCGGAGGCTTTATAAAGCTCGGAAAAACTAGTACACAAAGAAAATTCTGTAGGATGATACTGACAAGATACCAAGAATTCGTGTGTTTCTTGCAAGTAATCACGTGGGTCAGCAAGTCCTTGTACAAAATGACGTGGAGTTATACTGAAGCAACTACCAAGAAAAATAGGGCAGCTTTGAGGATTTAAAAGTTATATTTTAACAACGTCTTTGTCTATATTAAATTTAGCAAAATAGATTTTTTCTTTAAATTGCTTCTTATTCGGCAACAACACAATTCCCAAACTAGAGCATTGTTGCTTGAACATCAGAAAAACTATCCCTAGATTTCGAGAACTTGGAAAAAAACTGAAAAAAGAATCATACCCAAAGAAAAATTATATCCGAGGACTGTCAATTCAGTGGAACCATGCTTACCCCATCAAAAGCATATGTTAAAACTTGTTGAAAAAATTGCAGTGTATTAGCACATTATTGGATACCATCATTTTTGCAATGGAATAACTTTAAAGTTTTATAATCTAAACAAATAGCGTATAGCAAGACAGCGCATTTTTGTAATAATTATGCAAAAGCGCAAAATTAAGCATTGGAGTTCATCTAGGTTGTGTGAAGTAAAAAAGCAGGCTTCTTATCGTTTGGAAATTGTTCATTACTCAACCCTCAGCTTGTGCTTTTTGTTCTATTGCATTGCAGAAACGCTAAACCGCAAGCTTAAAACAAATTTTGCGAGTTGAAAAATCCTGCAAGATGATGACAAGATCTTTCCAAGATCTTAGAAATAATGTTGTGGTTCTCCGAAGATACTTTTTGATAAGCAGGTTTGCACCAAATTTATTACAAAAATGGTCTTTTTAATCTCTTTTTTGCTTCCTCCGTGTGATAAAACGTAAACGAGAAAAAAAATTATACGTAGAAAATCACGCAAGATTTTGCCAAGATCTCGGCAACCGCGATGTGGTTCTTGGGAAATCCAAGTTCTTGCGTGGAATTGGAAAAGAAGATGTGGAAATCCAAGATCTGGCGTGGACTTGGCGTGGATGTTGTGTACCTGTGCACTGGAAAAATACATGCAGATCTTAGGTAAAATTAACTGCACATTTTTAGAGTGTAGTTTACAGAGTTAGAACAGCTCAAAATTTTTTTTTCAATTTCAAAGCCATTTGTACTTATTAAAACACTGAACTTTTTCCTAAAGAAGCATTAAAATCCATAACCGTTGCTCTCAAATGACTGACAAGCGGTTGATTTTGGTACAAGTATGCTGTGCCGTCAGGATGGCAGCCTTATGGTTCATCGTTGGTTTGGTAGACATTGTCAGTGAATGCGGGTGGACGAGTGGAGAAGGGGATGTGTGGGGAAAGCAGGATTTGACTTAGAGCAGTCTCGCTCAGAACAGTTTAGGTGAATCTCATAATTAGAGACTATTAAGGCGTAGGGTCCTGAGTGATGATCAGCCACTTAATGCCTTCGCGGCTGTACCTGGTTTTGTTGTTTTTAAGAACCAAAAGTTTAAAACGTCAGACAAACTTGGATAGTCGAGAAACTGCGTAAACAGACCAGCAAGACTAATAAAATTGGTTCAAAATTTGGTTGATAACAGTTAAACGTCACTGGGCAAATGTCTCTCTTCTTTGATTTTTCAAATAACGTCACCGTTTTTCTCACTGAGGACGAGTTTTTTTGACATTGCAAAATCATTATTATTTTGATGTACTTTGAAACCATTTGATAAATGAAAAATAAACCAACATCCGTCTTGTAAGAGCACACAATGGGAAATCAAAAAACAAGAGTGATCACGTGAAACGTTTATAGTTTAATAAAAACTACACATATATTAAATCTGGTTTAGTTTTAGCCATAAGTACTTTTTGTGACATTAATCAAATTTGACTTATTGAAAAGCAAACCCCAAAAAGAATTAAAATCAAGTACTAAAAATTACGAATTAAGGGATTATGGAGTACATTATTGAAATAACTTACAATAGCTTGAAATTTTTATGTTTGCGGACTAATCATGGAACAAAATGAGAAATTGTGGAATTAACGTGGATCATAAAATATGGCTTTAGGAGTCTTTATTATTCGAAACAGTTTACGCTATCAGCAAAAAATAACTACCAATAAAAGTATCAGGTTTTCGGGTCTTTTGAAACTGCTTTCTAGTTATAGGCTATGAAAGCTCTTATGCACCTGTTCAGCAACTTAATTCTTTTCAAGCTTTAATTGTTAATTAATTTTTTGTGGACGCGAAGTGAAAAGGACGGACAAAAAAGCTATCAAAATAAATCAAGGATCATACAAAACAACGATCAGAAGAAAAATCAGTAGAATAAAAGAGTTGCTCAGAAAGACCAACAGGACAAATAGAATGGGTACCAACTTTATTTGAGAGAAATTAAAATTTTTTAAGGTGTTGCTAGATCATAACGCAGAGGAGAATAAAAAACGATATTAAAAACCGAACCGGTGTTGGTTATCTGTATTTTGGTACGATACAGACATTTTTGCTCAACAGCAGCGTAATGATTGTATTATAAACGGACCATTTGGAGATGTATACAAATCTGTGGAAATAAATCTCGGTGACGTCTCAACAAAAATAGCAGTACCACAATGAATAATTTTCAGCGAATTTGACTGGTTGCGAAATTTAACTTACTGTAACTTTTTGCGTCAATTAGCCTAAATTGATGACATATTAGATGACCATGCCTCAGAGGCCCGCGGGACTTGATATGAATCAATCACAACCGAACATGAGATCAGTTTCCCTCGAAAAATAGACTTTTCTCATTCAGCTTAACGCGATTGCCTAAAAAATTTACGTTAACACTCATATCTTGGAGTTGTTGAGCAATCAGCCAATTAGAAAACAGTATAAACATTTTCCCAATCCTGATTGTCCAGCAATAAAATTTCGATATTTTTGTACGTCTGCAATTTTCACCAGCGCCTTAATTCACTTTGTTGTATTATGCTCTACGCCCGTTTCGCTTTGCCAGTGTACTGTTAACTACTACTGGAGCCAAAAATTAAATGTTATAGACATTCTGGTAGGCTCGAAAAAACGAACACCAATTAATGTTTTTTTTTTAAATTGTAATATTAAAACACCAAGTTTAGAAGCAAAAAGGAAAAGGATAACTTGTTTTACCACAGCATGCAGAGAGACAGATTTATTGATAGCAATTATTTGTAAATATTTGAATTAACAAATATTTATTATTATGATAGCAATACCTCCTCCGCCCCCAGAAGTGCCGGTGCTATTGTCATCTGAATTCCAGTCCTTGACAATCTCAGCCAGTCCTGCAAACTCCCCTCCTGCCTGGCAGTAGTGAACGACTATCTTACCCCCCGTGGCATTGTCGGTACACGTCACTGGGAAACACGTCACTTCCACATTTGCAAACTCATCTTTCGCCTATTGAAGAAACATTTATTACAAAAAGGGATCTTTTCCGTTTGTACCCCCCCCCCCCACCAGTACGCTATACAACCCCTTTTACAGAGCACGTGTCATTACACAGTTGTCATGAATCTTAGTTAGCATTAAAAGAGATGAGTTAAAGCATTGTCCGGGTCGAGGTGTCACCGCCATTCAACGCCAAATTATGTAAGATAAGCGGTCAATACGGAAAATTTTGTAAGATAAGCGGTGATTTCGGTGAAAGTACAAAAATCAGGCGGTTAATGCGGAGAAAAAACCTTTATCGCCTGGTAGCGGTGCAATTATATAATTTCACCGCTTAACCTAGTGGTGAACTTACATAAATCACCGCTTAGAAAAAAGTGTTGAAATTGTGTGGGAACAGCAGTGAATGCGGTGAAATTACTTAAAATTAAACTCACCGCTTAGAAAACGCTTCGAATTGTCTTTTTTTCAACGAAGTTAAGATACATTTATTAAAGAACGCACGGAAAATTTACCCACGAATTATCATACATCTTTTTGAAACCTTTTTTAAGTCGTGAATTTACGTAATTTCATCACTAGAGTAAGCGGTGAACTTACATAAATTCACCGCATTCATCACATTTCACCGCTGAAAATTTTAATTTCACCGCTTATCTTACAAAAGTTCAACGCGTATGTTTTATAATAAGGAGAGTGAATATGATTTAAATTCAAAACAAATATGCTAGGTTTTGGCGAGAAGTGGCGCAGTGGAAGAAGAAGTGACTGACATGCAGGAGGTGAGAGGTTTGAATCCGTGCAAAGACGGTAACTTGTAGTCAGTGGTGAAATGTGGTTTTTTGTAAGTTCACCGCTTAATCAAGCGGTGAACTTACATAATTTCACCGCATTCACCGCATTTAACCGCAAATTTATGTACGATAGTTGCGTAAAAAAACCTTTTTTCACCGCTGATCTTACATATTTTTCCGATTTTTTCTCGAACCGTGTGAATTACCACTTGTTTTCTAGCGCAATATCTGGCATAGTGCGAGATCTATGTCTAGCATAGTACATTAGACAATACCAGTTCTGAAGGATGAATGATAAATGTCAGCATGTCAGATGTGTCAGTCCCCGTACAGATGAAACAACGTACTTTAATAAATGAAAATTCTCAGTTTCTTTCTATTTCAACCCGCTAGCTCTCTCGCCTCTGATTTAAAGTTGCATGCGGTTAAGATCCTTCTTATTTTCCTCCTCAATATTAACTGGGGTTTGCTGTAGAGGTTCGTCAAATACCACTGTAATGATCTCTGATTGAGTGTCTCCTCCTTCTTCTTTGGGAGCGTTTTAAACTCTTTTTCAAATGGTTTGGTCCCTTTTCTGAGTTTCCGTTAACTGAGTGAGCGTCATAAACTTTTGAGCCTGGGGTCTTGCCTATATGGCTGGTTCATTGACGCGAGAAATGACTGCATCCACTAGCTCTTGAAACTTGGAAATTAAACGTAATGTACTTAATAAGACATCCCCCATTTTTATTGTTGGGTTAGCTTGTCTTAATCTATTTGACCGTTTAATTTCCTTTCCGTTATCTAGACTCTTTGTTACGCTTTCCATTAAATTTTCCGTTACTTTTTGTGTAACTTTTCTTGTTATTTTTTCCGCTATAATTTTGTTTCCGCTATTACGATTTATTTTGTTTATACACTGCTTGTTTTCTGTGCTTTCGTCTGTTTTGCTTAACTGGGGTTGATAGAGCAACAGAACTTGTTGGTCTTTGCAAGTCTTCAGTCTATTTTGCTGTGATTTCTTGCACGTCTTCAATCAATGTTTTTGTTTCAGCATCAAAGTCTGCTATCAGTATGAGTAAAGATACGGGTTGTCATCTTGGGATTCTGAAGAATCATCTGACTGGTCGTTTTGGTTGGTGGCATAGGCGGTTGCGTTTGCTGTTCGCTCTGAAGTGGCTTAGTTGCACGTTCAGGTCACTATTCTTTGTCTTCTTTCTCGCCTTTTGTCAAATTCCCAGTTTCTTGTATGTCATCAGTTGACTTTTTTTGCTTTAAATCTCTTTTTGCTGTTGTAGTAAGCCATTTGGAGTCCTTTCGGAATCTCAACCTCCTCGTTTAGGTTGTAGTAGATACCTTTCGAATTCATAATGGGCGATTCGGACTGCTGTTGTTCTTGTGCTATGCCAGCTTGTTTTATAAGTCTGAGGCTACGTTTTCTCTCCAGTTCTTTTGTTCCCAATTTTGCTGTTGTTTGTCGTTCGTCTTTTTTGTACCCCATTTTTGATGAAGTTGGTCTGCCTTCATTCTGGATTTTTTTAGCATTTCAAACTGTTTAACGGATAACATAACGTTAATACTTCGCTTTTGTGGTCGGCTTTCCCCTTAGA
Organism: Convolutriloba macropyga; assembly: GCF_964194025.1. Classification (NCBI taxonomy): domain Eukaryota; kingdom Metazoa; phylum Xenacoelomorpha; order Acoela; family Convolutidae; genus Convolutriloba; species Convolutriloba macropyga. Next base: position 26,402,278 of record NC_134482.1, on the reverse strand, counting down.
TGTGACAGTATGATCTGTTTCGGTTTCAGTTATGTAAATTTTTGTTTTAATTTTGGTTTCTAATGCTTTTGTTTTATGATTTTTCTGTTGAAAATAACTAAAGTTAACCTTTGTGGTTTTCTTCCTTGGTGTTCCGTTAACTTCTTCGGCCTTCCTGATGTTTTTCAGTCCACTGTAAATTGGAAGTTGGACTGCAGCATGGGAGGGTGCACTTTTGTCCTATTATTTTTCCTGTTTTTGTTCCGTACGAGATGCATCACTACTAATTCTTTGTTTGCTAAAATTTTATTTATTGGATTAAAAACTGACGTGTCAAAATTTTTGAATTCGCAATATTTTTCACAAATGATGTTGTTTGAATAGAGCGAAGGTAAATCTTAAAATGTAAAAAATGTTGTCAAACTTTCATTTAGGTTTAACGCTTTTGCTTAAAAAACATTAAGGTACATTTCGATTGTTCCGACTGTTCTCTCGACCGCACGGTTACGTAAGGGTGTGTACGTAAGGTGTTACATATTCCAGTTTGATGATAGTTTCTTACATCAATTGTTGTGTGTTTTTCTTTTGAAGCAACCACCGTGGTTTGACCTAATTTCTCTCCGGGTATCACGTGTTTATTCGAACGTCCTTAATAAATTTGATAGCTGTGAGTTTCCCTGTGCTATTAACAATTTTGTCATGTGTCCATTTCCAGTAGCAGTCCACTGCCACTATGATAAAATTTTAGTTTTCCATTTTCTGTTACTAGCCCCTAATGATCTATCTGATTTTTTTGGTTCGGTTTATAAAGGGGTCTTATTTTCCCTAGGTCTGCTTTATTTGTACTACATTTGAAATGTTTACATGTTTGTAGGCATTTTATGCAGTTGCGGTCTTTGTGATGTATGTCTGCATCAATATTCGGCCAACAGGCTACCCTAGACTCCTCTTTCTTCTTGCCAATAGCGTTTATGGAGAGCTTTATGAAACTATCTACGGAGGGTAAAGGGTAAGACAATTTTTTTCAGCAGAGTACCAGTCCCAGTGCTGTGCCTAGTTAGTTCTGAATATCCTGGTCTTCTAAAGGGATTAGCTCAGGTCTCCAATCGATAATTGCTTGTAGTATCGCCGAAAATACGCTTTCACTGTTTGTCTCTGCTGCCACTTCCTTGAAAATTATATCGGACTCTAGGTAGATGGCGTTAATGCGGTTATGGATCGATGTAAACTCCGTATATTCTTACCGTGTCGTCGACTTGGGTGGAGGGTCTATTTAATGCCAAATTACTCCATTCTGCAAGTTAATGCATTGGCATAACCTCCTCTAGTACATTTGTGTATTTGCCCCTTGTAAGGTAGTTAGTAATGGTCTTTATTTCTTGCTGAGTGTCCCTTATCTTCCTCATCTGTTGCTCCGTCATCATAGAATGAAAAACATGATTTACCCCAGCTATCCTCAATATGGGTGGTCGTTTGGACCATATGAAGTTTTTCATAGGGGGCTTTCAGATACTGCCTAGGTCTTAACTTGCACGATAACGAGACGTTTGAACCCTCTTTGTCCATTTTAGAGTTTACGGTTTCTGAAATTCTGTTGATTCGATCGTTGAAATTTGAACAAAATTTTTCACTACTCTGTGCGACTGAACGATAGCTAGAATTAAGGCAAAACGTGCTTAGCAAATTGATTATTTTAATACCAGGTTTAGTCTGTTCATTTGAAATTCTTTTTGTTTTTCGACTTATTGCTTTAGGCAGTGAAATTGCCATTACGTCATGTGATTTGTTAGTTTGCTTTTTGTGAGTCAATTTGTTTCATTGAAGTGCTTCGTTTGTAACTCTCATTGCCTGGATTTGTTTAGAGGCTGTATCAGTTAGCATATCGTTTTCTAAGGAATATATGTGTGTTAAAAGTTAATGATAAAAATCTGTGAATATTTGTCCACTGGTAACTAGTCTTGTTGGGGGTTTCTAGATAGTAGATCTGTTACCCCATCCGTTGGCTTTACAGTATTCAATTTCAAAATCATAGATGGTTAACCGTTCTTTCCATCTAGTCAAACGGCTGCTGTATGTTTTTGTTAAAATTTTTCTAGAGAGGACACCTATTAAAGTTCTTGGTGCACTTCTACTGTGAATTTGCGGCCTAAGAGCTAATGTCTAGAGTATTCGATTCCATGTACTATCGCTACAACCTGTAGTTTGTTGATTGCGCACTTTGTTTCTGCTCTTTTTAGTAATTGCATCTACCGAGTTACGTTTTAAAGTTTGTGTCTTATTGGGCTAGTTAATCAATTTTCTTTATTTGGTTTTTGATTTGGTCGAATGCCGTTTGTTCCTTCTCCGTTCATGTCCACTTTGTGTTTGCCTTTTCCGAGAAGTTTTGGTTCTGTTTTCTCCGTTAGGTTTGGGATAAATTTTCCTAAAAATTGTGCGGATCCTAGGAACGATCCGATTTCTTTTAATTTCCTCGGTTTTTCAAATACAAAGATAGCTTCAGTTTTCGCATTTTTGGGTATTATTCCTTTTTCTGAAACTTTGTAACTCAGCCAGTCCATTTGTTTTTGGAAGAACTTTGACTTTTCCAACGATGCTCTACAGCCTGCGTTTTTTAAAGGTTCTAAAATGTGATCACGTTTGTTACCTTTGGTTCCTACTATTATGAAATCTTGCCGAGCGGGTGTTTCAAGTTTCAGTTTACGATCGGTCTTTTCTTGGAATATAACGGGCATGTCCGCTAGTCCGTAGAAACCGTTTGTGTAACGATAACGTCACGTTATTCTTGTCTCCGATCATTGTGAAAACGCGATGTTTTGATGTGTCTTCATCTAAATCGATTTCACCAAATGCACTTTTAAGATCTATCGTGCAAGAAAGAAGTTGTTCGGTTTTGGCTTGTCGTTTTTTTTGCGGAAATTAATGCTTGATGTTTTTTTAATGCAACGATGTCTTCTATTTTTGGGCGTTTGTGCTTCCTTTTCAACTACCGCTATTTTCACAGTTCCATCGTTCTTATTTGTGATAACATCCTGGCTGTTAAATTGGTCCTCTATCACTTCTTTTTTCCGCACAACTTGGCCGTTACTTTTAACTTTGCCTATTCCTGCCTTGACTTTATTTTGAGGGTGTATTGAGACAATGCTTCCTTTCTGTTGTAACGGGTAAAAATTCTCTTTAGATTTTGCGTGTTTTAAAAAAATTGCGGACCTATGTGTTTTGGTTAAAAAATTTGAAGTGACTATTCACAAGTTTTGTACATAGTTCTTCCATGTTCCAGTTTTCCGTATTCACATTATTGATGAGTCAAGGTTTTCTGTGTAATACTTGTTTATTCAACTTGTCCATGTTGTCAATCCCTATTTTTGGTGTGACTTTGTGTTATGAAATCCACCTTTTTAGTATTTGGTAAGTAATTTAGTACTTGGTTTCTAGTTTAGCCGTGGGTTTGATTTTTACTGGTTTTATGTTGAAGTCCACGAATTGTCTTCGGTTATCAATTTTCCATAATATGTAGTCCGTATCTGCCAGTGTTTCTAGTATGTGTTCTGGAATTTTTAAAATTGGGCTAACTGTGTTTAAGATTACCGCTATTTTTTCCCCATATCGTTAGGTCCAGTTACATGTTTCTGCTTTTCACCAAAGCCTTTATTTAGCTCTCTATATTGGTTCGTTTGATTTTGGCTCTTTAAGCCGTTATAAAAAGTAGCAATCGTGAGTGTCTGTTCTATTAATTTGCCTTGTGCAACTTTTTTTGTTAAATGTAAGCCAGAATTCAGTGTCTGATTGATTTTCAGTCATTAATGTTAAGTTTGCTCAAATTTCGCACTTTTCCCAATTCAATTTTCCAGATCTCTCTCCATTTCTTGAGGATCTCATGAAATGTTTGGTCCTTCAATTTCATTCCTGCGAATTTGTTTTCCAGTGCTTTAGTCGCTCATTTTCCTATATTCCAGATGAATGTGTTTTTGCAGGTTAGTAGGTTTTTCTCTATCTTATCTCTCAACTTTGTATCCGTTATTGAACTATCGTTGTCCATTTCAATTGTCCTGTCTGGATCTAGTTGATAAGATAATATCATAAATTTTGTGAGTGTATCCCAGTCTTCCAATGCGGATAAAGTTGGCTCTAGACCGCAAGATTTTAAAATTGTTGGCATTTGCAACGTTGTTGAATGGTGTTTGAACATGTTGTTCATTTTAATCGCAGCGGCATGTTTTGAATCTTAGTTAGCATTAAAAAAAATGAGTTAAATTATTGAAGTACCGCTTGTCTTCTAGCGCATTGTCTAGCGTAGTGAGAGATCTATGTCTAGCTTAGTACATTAGACAATACCAGTTCTCAATGATGAATGCAAAAGGTCAGCATGTCAGATGTGTCAACAGCAAATCATTATGTAAAATTATGGGCGCAAATCACGTGCGTCTGGGTATGCAAATAATTTGCACCGACTAAAGTGGGGGGGGGGGGGCACAAACGGAAAAAGTCCACAAAAAGTTGTGTTTAGGGGTTATAAAAAGAAACCTTCTCAGTTCGGAAAAATTGCTCTCAGACGATTGGTTGGATTGTTGACTAAAAAGTTAAGGTAAATATGCTTGAATTCTGTTCAAGTATTTGCTCGTTCAGGTGAACTTCAACTGTACAGATACCTGAAAGGCACCTGAGCTGTATGGAAGCTAGTTAACTCTTAGGATGGCTAGCCTCATAGGGGGGGGGGTTGGCTTGCTCACCTTTGCACCTTTGCTTTATACAACCTCTATAGTGTTGATGCATCGAGTACTTCTCATACTATTGATCCCGGGTCGAAATGTTGACGCATTATGTTGTACGAAATGGGCTGGATGCGCCGAAATACGTTAAAACTTTGAGAAAGCACAAAATACTTCATAATAGTACGTTGAAATTCGCTGAAAAATTGCACGAATTACTCCCAATATTCAGCGCATTTCAATATAATTTAAGCACTTCTGAGCATTATTTCCTGGACTTCTTACAAATTTTATTAACAAATCATTGCATATTTTACGAGCAGCTGCACAAATTACGAGCAGCTGCGTATGTTTGAAACGGTAAAAGATTTTGGGAATCAACAATGTGATTTTTGTTATTTAATGATTTCTGTTATTGCGGTTGAAATATGGCTCTCTTTGTTAAGATATGAGGCTCGCTAAAGTTTAGCTTCAACCGTCACCAATCATTTAATCTTTTTGCGGTTTTCTCCAAAAGCACTGATTCTAACATGTTTTCTTTGAGAAAATTTGCAGATTTTTGTCTTCATTAAACCATAATTCCTACTTCATTAGAACAAGAAACCGGACGATTTTTGCAACAGTCTTTCAACAACGCTTTAGAAATGCTGAAAGTTTTTCTCAATCAAGATGCCATTTTCAAATGAACAAGCCATCATTTTCTTCTGCATTTTCTTGCAATTGAAATTCGGAAGTTCTGCTTTAGTTTATTGCAGCAGATAATATTTTCGCTGCCCCTTTTTGAGACCCGAAGTCAGAATTTGTTAACTTTGAAAGCATGAAACCCTGCGTTGTTTCTTTAGTATAATTGTTGTGTTTGGATTTCAAACGTTCATACGTATCTGTGTTTTTAAACTAAACGTAAACGCAGATTGCCAGAAAATAACCGCAATAGCTTGTAGATTTGCAGTCTAAAAAAGATGGGAAACAGACCAGAAAATATATTTTATAAAATGCTGAGCTGTTGTATTTTAAAAATGTGTTGAACTTATTGCTGATTCTCTTAGTTGACCTTAAATACGGTTCAGTTAGAGTGACACACAAACACAATTGATCTTATCTCTTTGAATCAAAGTAAAGAAAAATCAATTTCAGAGTGAGGAAGTCGTTTTTGAGAGGGAGGTAAGTCAAGTGGGACCAAAAATTTAATCACGGGTATGAACAAAAAAACACTCTCATCTATAAGTAAAAATTGACCTCACGCACGCAACTCAGGTAAAACTGCAAAACCGAATGAACAAAAATCAGAATTGAAGTGGTGATAGTGACGTTATATGGTCTAAACAAAAATCCTGTTGATGAAATTAAAACAAACATGGCCAGACAAATCCTAGAATTTTCAATAAATAAACAAAAAACTAAACCTAGAATGAACTATGAATGGTTTGCCAAAACCATTTAGAGAAGAAATCCGACCCAAAAACTCGAAAACAATAAAAATCAAAGTGAAACTGCCGCATGTGAACAAAAAATCAATTGCAAGAAAGCGAATTTTTGTTCAAACACCGTCTTCTTACTACATTTTTCAATTAGGGTTACAAATTTTCATTGAGCTCAAATCAATACATTTAACACCAAAAGCAGGGACGATAAAAATATAGACCTTAGGAGAGGATGGAAAGATACTTGATACAGTGTGGAGAACACCGACATTGTACAAACGATAAGAAAATTCGTTTGCAACATTCGAAAAATAAAAAAAAATGCAAAATCTAACTAAAATTAAATTGAAAACCTTTATGCAAAAAATGGGGAATTTTCATTAATAAGCAATCGAGGCTAAAAAAATGCATTACCATTTTCCTGTCTTAGTAAGAAAGAAAAAAACGTTTAAGCTCGAGAAACAAACATTTTGAAAAAAAATTGTTGAAAACAAGGTTCAAATTTTTTACTTAATTTGAAAAACTGATTGCCGAAAACTACTTAGATTAATATTAAAAGGAAACAAAAAGTTCTTAACAGTGCAGATGAGGAAATTTTTAAAAGAGTTTTAATAGTAAATAATCACAAAATACAAAAAAATCATGGGAAACTTGCACAAAATCACCTCAGAAAGAAGCATTTAATTAATAAACTATCAAAAGAACGTTGCCGTATTTAATATGCGGGTAGGACCAAGGGCGCTCAGAGCTTCAAAAATGAAGAAGTTGATTGCAAAAAAGTCAAAAATTGACTAAAAATTTTGGTGTCAATTTTAGAGGGTTACATATTCACGCAGCAACGACGAAAAACTTATTTCTGAAAAAAAACAATCTCCAGCAAAAATGTGACAAATCGACAAAAACAAGGTCAAAAACTGTCATCTATATGCGCCACTCTTAAAAACATTTTTCAAAGTCGAAAAGTCTTTCACTCAACGCAGCGCATGATCAAATTACTTCTATCGCTCAGAAATATTAGTTCACACGGCAATTTTACTCATTTTCGCTTTTAGGTTAAAGCGCCTTTTGAACAAATAGTACTTTCTATAAAAAAACATAGCCGGAAGAATTCCGGAAGCCACTCGTAGCGTCAAAACTTCACAAAAAACCGTAACTACAGCTGGAGCCAATATCTTTTGTATTAAACCATTAACTCATTTAGAGAAGAAATCCGACCCAAAAACTCGAAAACAATAAAAATCAAATTGAAATTGCCGCATGTGATGAAAAAATCAATAGCAAGAAAGCGAATTTTTGTTCAAACACTGTTTTCTTACTACATTTTTCAATAAGGGTTACAAAATTTCATGCCGCAAAACCACTCGCTTTTTCGCTTCCTATCCTGTTTGGGCGTGACCAAAATCACTACTCCAATTTGACTTCAAAACTCATGAAAGTGTACGAACAGATCTTGTAAAAACACAGCCGGAAGAACTCAAGAAACGACTCAAAGGTCCACCTCTCTATGTAAATACTTTTTAAATTTCCCGATACTAAAAACCAAAACCAAAACTAAAAAAATTAGGTCAAATTTTGACAAACAGCCCATAAAACTAACCAAAAAAGTTGAAAACTTTTATTACACTTGTATATACTACAAGCAAAATATACTAAAAAGTTTGTTTACGGAACTGAAAACAACAAACTGCTCAATTGGCAAGATGAAATCTAGGTTAAGCTGTCAAACTTTTTCTGTTTTCGAAGAAATAATTAAAAACTGCAAGAAAAATTGATACAAAATTAAGCAAATTCCATAAGTTTTCGCATTAAAAACAGTAATTTATACAATAAAACCTGTAATCATTATAAAACTAAATAAAACATAAGCAGCAGCTGTCGTTTTAAATCCCAATTAACGGGATGATAAAACTAGACAATGGCTAATAAATTAATCAAGTCAGAAATGAATCATGAAAGAGACTTATATGAAAAGGTGACAAACACACTTTCGCTAAAGATTCACATCAATTCGTTTAACTTTAAATTACACAAGCAACGTTGCAATATTAAGGCTTCTGAGCGTAACAACATCAAGGCGAGGGCCTCTAAATGGCCCTGCAAATCTATCTGTGTCTGCTAGCAGGTACTTTGTCTGTGCCGATTTTTGGCTCAGATTGGTCACCGATACGTTTTCGTAACATAAAATTATCAAGCCTAAAAGGAGGAGCGCAATCGATTTAGTATATTAGCAGGCTCAACGAAAATTATTCGAACCCTTTCCGACGAATATACGAACCTTTTTCGAGCTTTCTATGCCAAATAGAAGAGATTTTATGTGCATTCAATCTTTTCGTTGGGCTTACACATTAAGAAATTACGTAATCTTTCTTTTCTCGCTGCTTAAATGGCGCTGCAAAAGGATGTTCATTTCCCGCTCTAAAGAGCATTGCTCATTTAGTTTACTCGGTAACATCCTCCGGCCCGGAAGAAAATGCTGGGAGGATCGGTGCAAGCTTAACGAGTGGGCGTACAAGCGATCCAGAAGACGTGGGTACGACGGCGGAGCGGGCGACGCTGTCGGAGCCGTAACGGAGTTCTTCAATCCGAGCAGTTGGATAGCAGCCCCTAAGGTTGCTTTCTTCAACGATCCAAACTAAATCACCAGCCTTTAGGTGATGCTCGGCAGGCGTTTGCCACTTAGCTCTACGGTTCAGCGCAGGTACATACTCCTTAATCCAACGTGCCCAAATTGCATTGGCGTAGGACTGTGCACGGGCGTACCGCTTACGATGATCGAACTCGTTGACGCCAACGATGGTCGGAATTCCGGTTGCTTGGTTACCGAGCACAAAATGATTAGGTGTTATTGCGCCTAGGTCGGACGGATCGGCGCTTACGGGCGTTAAGGGACGTGAGTTTAGTGCGTATTCGACCAGACAAAAAGTAGTGTTCAACACCTCATCTGTGAGGCGACGCGTACCGAGGATAGTGTACAGTACTCTTTTTAAACTACGAACTGACCTCTCCCAGATGCCACCTTGGTGTGGCGCACTGGGTGGATTGAACCTCCACTCAATGCCCTTATGTGCAAGTTCGGTGGCAATTCACGGAGCTCTTGCTCTGCTCCAATGAAGTTCGTACCATTATCCGACCAAATCATAGCAGGAGTACCCCGACGGGAGACGAACCGCTCCACTCCCATTACACACGAACTAGTGTCCATGGACGGGACGACTTCAAGATGGACAGCACGAGTAGTGAGACAAATGAAGAGAAATCCCCACCTCTTCTCGGTAGTCCGACGAACTGTGACGTAGAATGGGCCGAAGTAATCAACCCCGGTGTTGGTAAATGGAGGAGACTGGTATGCGAGTCTCTCCTTTATGAGGTCTGCCATGATAGGTTGAATGGTTGCTGCACGGAACTTTCTACAAGAAACGCAGTTTGATTTGATTGAACGCAGTGTGGTACGTAGTTTGAGGTTGGCATAACGATCCTGTACCTTTGACCTTAAGTAATCGATGCCCTGATGATGGTTCTTCAAATGAGTATGCCGCAGAAAAAGTTTAGCAAAAGTATGACGCGCATCCAGCACGATAGGATGCTTAGTGTCAAACTCAATTTCCACTAGCCGTCGGAGTCGACCAGAAGAACGGATGAGACCACAAAGCCCAATAAACGGAGTAAACTGAGCAATGCGGCTGTTCCTCTTAACGGATTTGTTGTCAAGAAGATCCTTTCTTTCAGTATTAAAGGACTCTCCCTGAAACAAGTACTGGAGATGACGTTCGGCGTCCTCAAGCTCAACAGGGTCGGCTATGTTGCCGTCTAGGTTACGATAACTTTTATGAGATGGTAAAAGACGGAGCACATATGCGGTGGCACGAAGTAATTTTTGATAAGAACTGAACTTATCAAACGGGATTAGATTAATGCTTTGTTCCTTGGGGTGCTTGGTTACGGAAGCGGCTAGAGATGAGACGGAGTCATCATCTTGTTCCTTAGTTACAACGCTGAGCTTGATGTTATCAACGACGTCAGTATTTGGTACAAAAGGGAATTGTTAGTTCTCAAGAAGTCAGGACCCCTCACCCAGATACTTGATTGCAAAACTTCAGCGGACATACCATGCGTGCCAGCATCTGCCGGATTATCACAAGTGGCGACGTGGTTCCATTGGTCAACGCTGGTGTTCTCCAGGATTTCACTAACACGATTTGCAAAGAAGATGGGGTGTTTGTTTGTTGAGTTTACCCACTGCAAGACGATAGTACTATCTGTCTACATAAAGACTTTGTCCACAGTAACTGTTAATGCTCGACAGATTTCCCTTTTTAAACGGGCAGTGAGGAGAGCGGCTTGTAATTCCAACTTAGGAATTTTCATTACCTTCATAGGTGCAACAAGGGCCTTGCCCAAGACAAACGCCAGCTCTGTTAAAATCTCCCCGGAGTTGCAAGTTACTGGAGCCCTAAGAAAACCTACTGTACTGAATACGTCTTGCAAGCTATCACCAAACATGTGGAGTTCAAGATATTGGAATGGTCCTGAAAAGTAACTTCTCGGTATAGTGATCTCAGCTAACCGCGGCAATTCAATACACCAGGCAAGGAATTTGTCAACTGTGTCTTTAGGTAACTCGTCATCCCAACTTTATCCATTGACTAGCCAAATGTCTTTCAAGATTAACCGAGCACCAATAGTGAACGGTGCGACAAGACCAATTGGGTCGTAGACCTTTGACACAAGACTTAAGAGCAAGCGCTGTGTTAAACTTTTTGTGATGGTGCTGTTAGTACCCCTACTCACAACCAGAGTATCGTTGTTGTGATCCCACTTAAGCCCAAGCACGTGCATTGATTCCTCCTTTGATGAAACGATGACCTTCGGTTCAGTGGATTGAGCAGACCCATCAATTCGGTCAGCCAGATCTGGTACATTGCTTAAAAACTTAGTAAGCTTGAACCCACCTAGATGGAGAAGATGTACCAATTCCTTCGACCTAATCAGGGCCCTCTCGGGGGATTCCACTGAGTCCAAGTAATCGTCCATGTAGAAGTTCTCAAGGACGGCTTTCGCAGCTTCTGGGTACTCCTTAGCCTTATCGCGTGCCGTGCGCTGAAGTGCGTAGTTGGCGCAGGTGGGCGAATCTTTTGCCCCAAAGATGTGGCGCGTATACTGGTTTACCACAACATTTGATGTGGGGTCCTCCCGCCACAAAAAGCGTAATGATGGCTGATCACATGGTAATACTCCAACCTGGAGGAACATTCCCTCGATGTCGGCGGATACGGCAAATGGATGTTGTCTGAACCGTAGGAGTACATAGATTAGGTTTTTGCAGTAAGTCAGGTCAGGTGAGTAATGACTTTTTAAGAGATGAGCCATGGAATTTAGCTGCTCCGTTTAGTACCCTACGGACCTTGCCCGGCTTGTTCGGGTTAACAACCGGGTGGTGTGGTAGGTAACACTCTCGTTCCGAGCGACTTTCCACCTTATGAGCAACTTTGACCCTTACTACGTAGCCTTTGTCTAAGTCCTCTATGATGGTATTCGAGTACTTTTCCCTTAAAGTCAGGTCTTTCGAAAGCCGCTTTTCCAAAGATTTCAATTGAACAAGCGCTGAGAAATATTTGTTGGGCAGTTCGATGTTATCTTCAGCCCATAGCATTCCGACATTGTACCTTTTTCCATTATGCACGGTGGTGTTTTCAAGAATTTCATGCGCACGTGCATCCGAGGAGGATCGTGGGTCTACTTGCTTAAGTGCGCCGTACGACTCCATGTCGTACCAAGATTTTACCTGACTAGTGAGTTCAAAATCCTGCTCCATATTAGCTTTGAAACAAGTCGAGACTAAACCTGAAGACGACGGTAGAGGGCCGCTTATAACCCAACCTATGGGCAAGCGAACAGCGAAGGGCGAGGACTTCTCGTCGGCAGCGAAGTACTCTAACGGGCAGACGGCTTGACACACATCCCGTCCAAGTATCATCTCGATGTTTCCATAGCAATATGTAACTGGGTCTAGAACGGCTAGGTGCGGGTATGTTTCCTGAAGTTCTTTAATGTTAATGACATCGGCGCCTACATTTAAATCTTCTTTTACGTAAGGGCTGACTTTAAATGGTTCAAATGCTTGGTTGTCGCGTGGTGTTACAATTAGTTCAACTAACTTAGTGTCTACAACCTCCTCGTTATTTATACCCTTGACTGTTTGTTTCAGTGCTGTACCGTGCAAACCAAGTCTATTTGCAAGATCATTGGACACCCAAGAGTTACTGCAAGCGGTATCGCACAAAACTAAAGCCGTGGTATCTTTACCAGAAGAGCTCTTCAACTGTAATTCAGTCACCTGAAGGAGGCCTTTCACATTACTCACAGATGACAAAGTGGTGGTCTTACTCGATGATTGGACACAAGGAAGTTTACTTTGATTTGCGCCGGCATTAGAATTACTGTTGTTGTTGTTTGAAGTGGATGGATAAACCTTCTCAGCTCCATGGAGTAGTGTATTATGGGAGCTGTTGCAACCGTCCTTTCTGCATTTCCTAGGATTTGGGCATTGCCTAAACATATGCTTTTCTCTCAAACATGAGAAACACAGTTTTGCTTCCGCCACTACCTTTCTTTAAATACCCTACACTCCCAGATGCGATGGTTACCTTTACATACAATGCAGCGAGGGGTTGCAGGCGTTGCCGATGTTGAGGCTGGTCTCTGAGTGCCCTTAGTTTGTGTATTAGCAGCAAAAGTTCTTGAGGCAACTTTGGTTTTTACTACTGAGTTGGTGTTATCCTCAGTTCTTCCCTTCGATGAAGTTTGTTTCATTAAATCATGTGCCTCGGCCTTCTCCTTCAACCAATCGTTGAAGTCAAGGCGTGTTGGTTTTACCCAATGTTTCGTCACTGTGAAGAGTGACCAAGACTCAATCAGATTCGGCGGCAATTTTCGCACAGCCGTGTTGAGAAGTGAGGCGCTCTTAAGGTCTGAGTCATATGAAAGTGATTTAAAGACCCCAACAAGACTTGAAATTGTTGCAGAATAGTTTATGATATTATCACTATTGTGCATTTTAAGTGGAGGAAGAGAGCTGAGTTTGTCTAAGTGTGCACTGACTACTGCCTGTGGTTGGCCAAATTTACGTTCGAGTATCTTAAGTGCGTCCTTATACATTAAACCACAGTATGCGAACTCAGCGATGGCGGTTTTAGCTTTTCCAGTTACAAGCGTTTTTAAGTATGTTAACTTGACATCATCAGTCAATGACTGAGCGTCTATGGCGCTTTTAAATTGTCCGAACCATTCGTGCCACTGCAGTGGATCACCATTGTACTGTGACAATTTCCACTCGGGCAGTGGATCGTTCTTCTTACAAGTAATTGCCTCCGCCAACTGCTTTATCAAATCCGCAGAGTCCAAAGAAGGAGCCGAAGGTGTGGGATGCGGCGGGCCACCCCAACACAACGGGTTCGGAACGGTAGCTCCATACGTTGGCGGAATGATCGGAGTGACAAAGGTGGGGGCGGTACCTGTGGAAGAACTAAGTGGATTCGCTTGCATCAAGTCTGATGTTACGTAATTTTGAGCGCCTGCTGCTGCTTGTACATGAGAGGAGCTGAGAGATGTAGCGATATGAGGGTTGATTAACGGGGCCGGTTGTGCGGTGTATAAATTTGCAGATGTACGTACAAGTGGTACTGCATTAGATGGGACTGCTGCCGCAAAATGCCAGACATTTGGATCCGGAGGAGCAGGAGGTGCGTGGGTTATAGGGACAAAACTTTGGGGCTGAAAACTCTTTTGTGGGGGTGGTGGATGAATTAATTGAGGTACAAAAACGTTTGCAGAGGAAATGAATGGTGCAGGCGGAGAATGGGGTAACAGATTGACATTATTTGCCACGGGGTTAGTGGCGTGTAGTGGTAGTGCTTTTGGCGGCGAAGGAGAAAAGCGGAATGCTGGTGGGATTAACGGCAAATGCGGTGGTGCGGAGTTTAGAACGGGGGATGGGGGGGCTGGTACATTTATGTGTGCTTGTTGCGGATTAAGTGCTAGCGGAGCATAAACGAGTGTATTTAAAGGTGGTGAACGCGGAAGGCTGACTAAATTCAACTGTCCCGGCATGCTCGACCTGCGAGGGAATTGATGATCAAACTGTAAACCATCGAAGTGCATTGTTGCTTGAGACAGTTGTCGGGCTGTTTTTGGGGCGTTTAGCTGAGTTGGCATACCGAAGTTTACTGGGGGTGATGGAGGCGTAAATTGAGGCTGTTGCTGCTCTTGCCTGATGTTGTTTACACCATGTGCATCATTGGTTACATTGGTTCTACTACTTGGTTCTTGCGGCTCATGGACAGGGAGGTTGATGTTGGCCTCAACTTGACCATGTGTATTGAGATTGAAGTGTGAGTTTGGAAGTTGAGCTGAAGAAAGTCAATGGACAATTGCTTGGTTGGATTGGGCGATGGAACCCGAGAAGTGCAAACTCGGTTCGTTTGCAACATCAGCCATGTTCCCGGCCGGTGACGAATTAACCCAATCTTTAACAAGTTTCTTGCTCTTGACTGAACTTCTCTCCGTAAAACTCATTTTGTCTGTACCAGACCCGTCTGCTGATGATTTTGTCATCAACTCAATTTCCTCAAGGGCTGCAGCAGCTACTTCCTTGCGATGATCCTCCTCAAGCTGCTCAATTTCCAATTCCCGCAATTTTGTTTGTTTTTCAATTTCAAGACGCTGTCTAGCAATGCGGAGCTTTGCCTCATGTTGTTTCTCATGTTCCTCCCTTTTGAGTCTTGATATTTCTAAGTCTCGATGACGCTGACTTGGTCTTTTTGAGGAAGTCATATGTGAACCTGATCTTGAATGGTGAGAGGTATACAGCTCTGCTGTCTCTTTGTCATGGACCGAATTGATATACCCTCGCGCAGCAGCAATGAACTCATCAGTTTTCTTTGTTACAGTCTCTAACCATTTTTCAAGGTTCTTACAGGCAGCATCTGGATCTTCAGTCTTTTGTGCCAGATCAAAGAGCTCTTCATTCTTATCAACTACTCTAGTAAAAGCATTCTTGCACTTAACAATCAGACGTTCGATCTTAACTTTCCTGTCTTGCTTATCAACAGCATTGTTAATTTCACCATAGATGTTATTAAATTCAGCCTCTAATTTTGCCCTCGCACTATAAAGTTTGCTAAATTTGTCCTGCAATTTTGTCATGATCTTACGAAAAACAGGAACCACAAGTTTAATTAGGTACTAATATAAAGTACATACACATGCAACAGCACAACACAAATGGGTTATACCGAACCCTAGTGTGACGGTTTGCCTAGCAAACCGCCAAAGAGCAAAGATGTTCGTCGAGTACAATAGTACCCGGCGAAAGGAAGAAAGAACGGTGCGCAGGAAGCGCGAAACGGGACAGAACGGGAGACGGGACGGACAGAAAGAGACGCCGAACGAGTAAAGCCAGCCGCAACGGGAAACCAGACGGACAAACGGGAGCGTCGGGCGAAAAACGCGCGGTGAAGCGGGAAATTGGCACGGGCGGCGCAGAAACGTCGGGTGGACGGCGCGCAACGCAACGGGAAGACGGCACGGACGGGGCGGAAACTTCGGGCGGACGGCGCGCGACGAAACGGTACGGACTTGAAGGAAACGTCGAGCGGGTAGCGGGCGACGGGACGGGAAGCCGGGATAGCGCGGGAGGGAGACGGTAATCCACAAGCGAGGAGGCGGGAAATCTATGCTAGCAGACTAAAGCAACAAACTCAACCAAACAAACTAGCCGTAACTCCAGAATAAACTTAAGTCACACCCTAGAAAGAGGGAGAGAAGCTACTGCCAGGTAAACTAGCACAAAACATTGTGGGGATTTTTCTACAGCATCAAAACATCAAACAATTTGCGGCAACGAAGTAGCATAACTAAAGTTGAAAAGGTCAGGAAGTATACGAGCCGTAACTCCAGAACAAACTTAAGTCACACCCTAGCAAACCACCCTACCCGGACAACAAAAGTGCATACTACCAAAATTAATCAAGCTACAACGACTTGCTAGCAAACAGGTGTGGTGAAAGTCACGAAACAAACCAGCCGTAACTCCCAGAATGAACTTAAGTCACACCCTAGCAAGCAACGAGACTAAACAACCAACCAGCATACTCGCAGAAAAAAATTTACTACAGCAAAAACTCAACATACTACATCTAAAACAAATAAACGGGGAATAGCAAGAAACACGGCGACACGGAAACAAAAAGACGGAAACGGAAAATGAAACCAGATAACCTGCGGAAAACGGACGGTAGTGAATAACTCAAGCAATGGGGAGAGCGAAACGTTTAGTAAAGCGCTATTGGAGAGAACCAACCACAAACTAACCCGTAACTCGTGAGTAAACTAAGTCACACCGCCAGTCAGCGGTTAGACTCCCAAAACAACGCAAGACTAAGTGACATTCAGGTTATCAAGGCTTGAGTGTGTTCCGCCTCCTCGAACGCATGACGGGTAAGAAGCGTTTTACGACGGCGCTTAGAGAGCTTTTTCGGTCGGGAGCGTGTTATCAAGGACCGAAGGTTGTTCTTATGTGCTACCACAATAGTGAGTGTTTTAAGCTCAAGCGCAGGCCTTTGGTGTAATGCTCTGTACTCTTTAAGTAAACTAGGATCTTTCTGTTTACGTTTAGACACAATGTCTTTCACTATGTGAATGGTAACTAGAGTACTACGCTTGAGCTGTTCGTAAATATCAGGAGTCCCCTCTCTGGGGCAATACACTATAGCTTCTATGCGCTCCTGATGCTCTTCAAGCACTGCAATAAGCTGCGAAGGTGTTAAAGGCTTATTGTTGTTACTGCGATGACGGGATAATGAATTGCTCACCACATCATGCCATATAACTAGCCTCTTTTTATCATGGAAGAAATGACTCAATTGAAACTGAGCAGTTTTTCGTAATTTCACCGCGATAAGATTGAAACTCAGACCCGGTAATGCGTAAATTCCTTTTTTATAATGGTCTTGTAACGCTTGAGGCAAAGTTTTTATGGCGTGATGCAGTGAACTTGCAGCTAATAAGAAAACCATATAATTTTTTTACAACATAACTGATGTGAGTTATTTGGTTTATTTGGAACTAACAAAGCCACCATTGAAATGCCTTTTTGTCAATACGAATGTACAGCTATCATTTGTAGGCTTTTAGAATATACCTTCTAAATTATTTTTATTTTCTGTTATTTTAAGTCTAAATATGTAAAAAAAGTTTCTCAGCTCCCTTCTCCAGAAAATAGTCTATTTCACTGAGATTTGTCAAGATAGTACTACATGCTTTTCTTTACAATCTGGCGGAAAAGGATTTGCGAATTTCAGAAGCTTTGCTCAAACTCCGAACCTTGATGTTTTTTAAACTCAAAAAATTATAGGGGATAGGTTATCGGTGACCAAGGGAAATTACCCGAAAAAATGAGTATGAGTCAAATTAAGAGGGGTTTGCTAGATTTGCCGGTTATTTATCAATTCACGACAATCAGAAACGTTTTTCAAAGTAAGTTATTTTATTGGATGAGTCTTACAGTTTTCTTGCTAGTATTCGTTGAATCTCTGGAACAGAGGTAAAAGGTTCACAATTGTTCCCAGTGGCCCTGAAAGCTCTCGATTTGAAAGTCCTGAACACTTTAGGGACTGGTTTGAATTCAAAACAGTTCAGCTTCATTTTAAATGTTTTCCACTTCTTCTTTTAACAATTTTTCTGGAGCATCGAACCTCTGATCGACGTGTTATTGTACTCTTTTAAATCTGGACCCCATCTTTAACTCTCAATGGTAACTGAACGCTCCGTAACTGGCTAACGCATTAAGTTTAGCGCATAAATGCTCAATAAATTCGCAATCAGGACAATGATTCTGTCTAAATTGACCGCTGTACTCCGATTTCAATTTATGAACTACGCGTTATTATAAATTTAAAGGCTTAAAGCTGCCCCCGGATATATGTAAATTAGCCTCGGATTTTTGTAAGGTTGCCACGGCTGTGTGTTTGCGGCAACAAAGATAAAGATGACAAACACACTTTCGTAATAAATTAATCAAGTCAGAAATGAATCATGAAAGAGACTTATATGTAAAGGTGACAAACACACTTTCGTTAAAGATTCACTTCAATTCGTTTAACTTTAAATTACACCAGCAACGTTGCAACATTAAGGCTTCTGAGCGTAACAACATCAAGGCGAGGGCCTCTAAATGGCCCGGCAAATCTATCTGTATCTGCTAGCAGGAACTTTGTCTTTGCCAATTTTCGGCTCAGATTGGTCACCGATACGTTTTCGTAACATAGAATTATCAAGCCTAAAAGGAGCGCAATCGATTTAGTATACTAGCAGGCTCAATGAAAATTATGCTAAATGAACTTTTTCCGAGCTTTCTATGCCAAATAGAAGAGATTTTATGTGCATTCAATCTTTTTGTAAGGCTTACATGATTAAGAAATTACGTAATTTTTCTTTTCTCGCTGCTTAAATGGCGCTGCAAAAGGATTGTTCATTTCCCGCTCTAAATAGCGTTGCTCATTTAGTTTACTCGGTAACAATATGAGAGCTCAATATTCAAAAGCAAATTGTTTTCCAGTGCTAAAGCCTAACCACGTATATAATCCCAGAAGAAAAAAAATTTCAACAAAAATTTATAACAATGAACATAGCTAAAACTCTATAAAAAGTGCTATGTTGTATTTAAAAACAAGCTGCAAATGAAAAATTGAAAAAAGTCAAGACTAAATTTTTGAGCTCAAATCAATACATTTAACACCAAAAGCAGGGCCGATAAAAATATAGACCTTAGGAGAGGATGGAAAGATACTTGATACAGTGTGGAGAACAACGACATTGTACAAACGATAAGAAAATTCGTTTTTAACATTCGAAAAATAAAAAAAAATCAAATTGCAAAATCTAACTAAAATTAAAATGAAAACCTTTATGCAAAAAATGGGGAATTTTCATTAATAGGCAATCGAGGCTAAAAAAATGCATTACCATTTTCCTGTCTTAGTAAGAAAGAAAAAAAACGTTTAAGCTCGAGAAACAAACATTTTGAAAAAAAATTGTTGAAAACAAGGTTCAAATTTTTTACTTAATTTGAAAAACTGATTGCCGAAAACTACTTAAATTAATATTAAAACGAAACAAAAAAAGTTCTTAACAGTGCAGATGAGGAAATTTTTAAAAGAGTTTTAATAGTAAATAATCACAAAATACAAAAAAATCATGGGAAACTTGCTCAAAATCACCTCAGAAGGAAGCATTTAATTAAGAAACTATCAAAAGAACGTTGCCGTATTTAATATGCGGGTAGGACCAAGGGCGCTCAGAGCTTCAGAAATGAAAAAGTTGATTGCAAAAACGTCAAAAATTGACTAAAAATTTTGGTATCAATTTTAGAGGGCTACATATTCACGCAGCAACGACGAAAAACTTATTTCTGAAAAAAAAACAATCTCCAGCAAAAATGTGACAAATCGACAAAAACAAGGTCAAAAACTGTCATCTATATGCGCCACTCTTAAAAACATTTTTCAAAGTCGAAAAGTCTTTCACTCAACGCAGCGCATGATCAAATTACTTCTATCGCTCAGAAATATTAGTTCACACGGCAATTTTACTCATTTTCGCTTTTAGGTTAAAGCGCCATTTGAACAAATAGTACTTTCTATAAAAAAAACATAGCCGAAAGAATTCCGGAAGCCACTCGTAGCGTCAAAACTTCACTAAAAACCGTAACTACAGCTGGACAATTATCTTTTGTATTAAACCATTAACTCATTACCTCCCCAGGCCTAATCTCAAATTTGGTGAAATTCTAACACGGTCATCAAGAGAAACAAAACGCAGCAATTTTTCTTTGAAAACGTCTGTTAACATTGAAAAAGTCAGAAATAATTAGGATGGTCAGAAAACTGATAGGCTGAAAAAGTTGACAGAGCTATCAATTAATTAATAATTCTAATCTCAAAAAGATCGGGAAAGCAAACGGCAGATAATGATCTTAGAAACTTAGTTAAAACTTTCAATATAGAATATTCCAATTTAAGACTGAGAAAAGCACTACAATAAGATTGACAATCACTGCAATTAAATCAAAAATAACACAGACTTTTTCCTTGTTGTATTTATACTCGACATGATTTCATTTTATCCAAAAATTAAACTTATCATAGAAAAGACATCAGCAACAGAAATTTTCAAAGGCAAAATTTGTTTAAAAACAAAACTAAGGCCAAAAAAATTGCAATAAATACCAATAAGTTGAAATTTTGGGAAAGGTCTTATGTTGAATGAAACCAATTGCAAACCAAAGAAATGACAAAATTCTAAAAAAAAGCAGAAGTTATTCAATTTTCTGACTGAAAATATCAATATAATTTAAATAAATGTAGTAACCAGGAGAAAACCAGATTGATACAAATTAGAATGTGAAGAATATGGACACAATGTAAGGAACACCGTAGCAAAAGGACTGATTCTTGATTTTTGAATGTTAAAAATCAAATTAAAAAATCAAGAAAAACTAATACGTTTCATTGTTCAGCATTCGAGAGATAGAAAAGCAAAGAAGTCATCTGAGACAAAAATCTATCCTCCTGAACAGAACAAGAAAAAGATAAAGCCGAATTCAAACATACGAAACATTGAAACATGTTGCAAAAGAACGGTCAAAAAAGCCTGCATTTAAGAAAATAACTTTGTTTTTCAAAAAATTAACACCAAAAATTGATTGAATTTTTTTGAAACGAATTTAAAGTCTTTCATGTTGCACGAAAAGAATATTTCTAGTTATTCAAACCAAAATACAAACAAAAGCTGACAACAATTACTGAAAATTTACTAGCAAAATCGGATTAGCATGTGTACAATTTTATAAAATAAAATTACAACGAGGTAGAAAGCGGCGTTGAGTATATGAATTATCAAAGTGGAGTTGCCATATTAACGGGTTTTTGACAAAAAGACGGCTGAAAGATCCAAAAGTGAAGAAATTAAAAGAAAAAATCCAAAAACTAACTAAAAAAATAAAAAATATATGCCAATTTTGAACTTGAAACGCATTTTAAGGCTCTGCAAAACACTGTGGTATCAATTTCCGCGGTTACATTTCAATATAGCATCGAAAGAAAATCTGCTAAAACATAAATTAAAAGCAAAAAAACTGGGCCACCTAGACGAAAAAATGGCTAAAAACAGTTATCTATGTGCCATTCAGTCAAAAAATACCTCTCGAAGTCAAAAAGTCATTCACAAAACGCAGCGCATGATCAACAGCGTCTTAACGAATAGTACTTCCGGTAAAAAAAACCTTAAGAAAACCAATACTTCTCTTCGAGTCGTAAAAAACCTTAAGAAAACCAATACTTCTCTTCGAGTCGTAAAAAAACCTTAAGAAAACCAATACTCCTCTTCGAGTCGTAAAAAAACCATGGCCGAAAATAGCTTCAGCTATCTATTTGCAATAACAAACGTTTCTAACGTTTATAACCCAACATAGTGAAAATTCTAAAAAATTTTTGGTTGTTTTGTTTCGTCATTTGGACTAGGGTGACTCTATCAACGTATATAGTTGCTATTAGGTGCTATTCATAGATCCAGCGAAAGTCAAGGACATCACTCAAAGTCCAGGAAAATTTTTAGGATTCATAATCTTATTGCGGTACCGCTTTCCAGTGTTGTATTCAACCACAGGAGTAAATTTTTCGACATACCGTGAGAGTGTAAGTATCTTCTGTAGAAAGAGGGGCAACCCCACTACAGTAACTGTCAGCAGGGATAGTTCCCACAGACTGACCCCCTCCCCCCGCTGTTTTCTTCCAATCGAGAGTTGTCATCAAGTTACTCAGAACTCCACCTGCCTCGAATTTCGTGTGCTCTTTTGACTGCAATTTGTCCATGTTTTTTACAAAACCCAAACCCAATGCCCTACAAAACAAAATCAAACAAAATCAATCACAAAACTTATCTGGCATCTGGTGAATAATTAAAACTCAAAAACAAAGCAGAAGACGTCACGTTCAACAGACCGTCCAGAGTTTTCTCTAAGATAGGTCTCAATTTTACAGAAGATATACAAACACATGCACGCACACAGAAACATACCCGGCAGATTGCCGGAAAATAGCCGCCGTTGATTCCAATAAGCATGATTGGGATTGAAAGAATAGACGATATTGAAAAAAAAAAGATTTTTGTACAAAAACATTCTTTAAGTCCGATTTATATTGATGGCATTTCGTAGTTGCACATACTTCTGTCCCTCAGTGAGAGGCTACAGGGTCTAGTTTCAATACCAATAAGCAGTATAGATAGTAACTAAAACTTATGAGAACAAAGTTCAAGTACCGGGCATCTAAAATGGGCTTTATGGGTTTATCCCGTTTCTATTTCTGACTTCAAATTTTTATACTGACTCTTTTCATTTTGAATTGCTTTGCTGAGCAACTGATGTTCAAATTCATTTTAAGCAGAATGAGAGAAGAGAGAAACTAGCCTAGAGAAGTCAAAAAGATTTCATGCAAAATGTCGAAAAAGCGGCAAAATGGTGAAGCGAAAAAAATTTGACGAAGTAAAAAAACATAGCAGGATAAGTCCTGATGTACAATTCAAAGAATTTTCATTGACTAAACAGAAAACTAGACCTAGAAAGGACTGTGAATGGATTGGGAAAAAATCCGATCCAAAAAATCGAAAAACAGACAAAATCAAAGCGAAACTGCCGCATGTGAACAAAAAACCACTAGCGAGAAAGCGAATTTTTGTTCAAACACCGTTTTCTCACTCTACTTTAAATTTAGAGCGAAAAAATTTCACGCCGCAAAACCACTCGCTTTTTCTCTTCACTTCCTGTTTCGGCGTGACCAAAATCACTACTCCAATTTGACTTCAAAAATCATGAAAATGTGTGAACAGATCTTAAAAAAAATATATAGCCGGAAGAATTCCGGAAACGACTCGAATTGAAAATCCATTTAAACGCCATCCAACTACTCATCGAACAAAACGTGCCTTCACTAATTTATGATTATCTTGAAACAAACTCATGAAACAAAAAAGTAAGAACAATACAATCAAATCTGTTAAAATATGATAAAAAATCCGATCAAATTTTGTTATCAATTGAGATCCCGAAAAAACTATCTCTGCCAAAATAACTTCATCCAAACAACTTGTACGTACAAAAACCACCTATGTGGATTTTGAAAAAACACTTTAGGCTAAAATTATGAAAAAACGGCTCCTAAAAACAACTTTCACTGAAAAACTGGAAAAAGTTACTGAATTTTTTATTATTTCAAAATTATATAAATCCAAAGAAAAATTCTTTTCAGCCAATAGGGTATACAGATGCTCGCAAAACAATAGGCAAGTCATAATAGGCATAGAAATTTAGCTAAAAACAGAAAAAAATACGAAAAACTGCAAAAAATAAACAAAAATAGTTCCAATTTTCGCCATTTTTTTGTCGTATTTCTCAACAAAAAAATGATTCTTACCCACAAAATTGTAACCAATTGTTATCATAAAATTGCTCAAGTAGAAGGGGTTTCTTCAATACCCATTTGAGCCAGTAAAACAAAATAATCTTCAAAAAAACGCAAAAATTAGCCCGAAAATCAACTAAATAGATTAAAAACCACCGAATTATCGAAAAATTCATGTGGATTTCCAGAAACCTTCAAACCACTACGGAAACCAGTCTAATATCAAAACAAAATCATAACCAAACCTCTTAACCATAATAAATGAGAAAAAACTGCTTTAAAATGCCGCACGTGAACAAAAAAATTTCGCTCGCTTAGAGAAAATTTTTTCACACATCAATTTCTCGTTCTCTCAAAAACAGCGGTATGAACAAAAACCACTCTCTTTTTGCTCCGCCCTTCACTTTTGTTCAGCGCCAAAATCACTCCAATTTCTTCACGCGTTTCATTTCCCGCTTCAAAAATCACTCCAATAAAATTGATTAAAAAAAACATAGCCGGAGGAATTCCGGAAACGACTCGAAGTAAAAATCCATTTGAACGCCATCCAACTACTCATCAAACAAAACTTGCCTTCACTAATTTATGATTATCTTGAAACAAAGTCATGAAACAAAAAAATAAGAACAATACAATCAAATCTGTTAAAATATGATAAAAAATCCGATCAAATTTTGTTATCAATTGAGATCCCGAAAAAGCTATCTCCGCCAAAATAACTTCATCAAAACAGCTAGTACTTAAAAAACCACTTATGTGAATTTTGAAATACTTTAGGCTAAAATTATGAAAAAAATAGCTCTTAAAAACAATTTTCACTGAAAAACTGGAAAAAGTTACTAATTTTTTTAATATTTCAAAAACATATAAATCCAAAGAAAATTTCGTTTCAGCCACTATGGTATCCAGATGCTCGCAAAACAATAGGCAAGTCATAATAGGCAAAGAAACTTAGCTAAAAACAGAAAAAAAAACGAAGAACTGCAAAAAATTAAGAAAAATAGTTCCAATTTTCGCCATTTTTTTGCCATATTTCTCAACAAAAAAATGATTCTTACCCAAAAAACTGTAACCAATTGTTATCATAAAATTGCTCAAGTAAAAGGGGTTTCTTCAATACCCATTTGAGCCAGTAAAACAAAATACTTATAAAAAAACGCAAAAATTAGCCCGAAAATCAGCAAAACACATTAAAAATTCTCCGAATTATCAAAAAATTCATGTGAATTTCCAGAAACCTTCAAACCACTACGGAAACCAGTCTAATATCAAAACAAAATCATAACCAAACCTCTTAACCATAATAAATGAGAAAAAACTGCTTTAAAATGCCGCACGTGAACAAAAAAATTTCGCTCGCTTAGAGAAAATTTTTTCACACATCAATTTCTCGCTCTCTCAAAAACAGCGGTATGAACAAAAACCACTCTCTTTTCGCTCCGCCCTTCACTTTTGTTCAGCGCCAAAATCACTCCAATTTCTTCACGCGTTTCATTTCCCGCTTCAAAAAACACTCCAATAAAATTGATTAAAAAAACATAGCTGGAGGAATTCCGGAAATGACTTGAAGTGAAAATCCATTTAAACGCCATCCAACTACTCATCAAACAAAACTTGCCTTCAATAATTTATGATTAACTTGAAACAAAGTCATGAAACAAAAAAGTAAAAACATTAAAATCAAATCTGTTAAAATATGATAAAAAATCTGATCAAAATTTGTTATAAATTGAGATCCCGAAAAAACAATCTCTGCCAAAATAACTTCATCAAAACAGCTAGTACTTACAAAAACCACTTATGTGAATTTTGAAATACTTTAGGCTAAAAATATGAAAAAAATAGCTCTTAAAAACAACTTTCACTGAAAAACTGGAAAAAGTTACTAATTTTTTTAATATTTCAAAAACATATAAATCCAAAGAAAATTTCGTTTCAGCCACTATGGTATCCAGATGCTCGCAAAACAATAGGCAAGTCATAATAGGCAAAGAAACTTAGCTAAAAACAGAAAAAAAAACGAAGAACTGCAAAAAATTAAGAAAAAAAGTTCCAATTTTCGCCATTTTTTTTGCCATATTTCTCAACAAAAAAATGATTCTTACCCACAAAACTGTAACCAATTGTTATCATAAAATGGCTCAAGTAAAAGGGGTTTCTTCAATACCCATTTGAGCCAGTAAAACAAAATACTTATAAAAAAAAACGCAAAAATTAGCCCGAAAATCAGCAAAACACATTAAAAATTCTCCGAATTATCAAAAAATCATGTGAATTTCCAGAAACCTTCAAACCACTACGGAAACCAGTCTAATATCAAAACAAAATCATAACCAAACCTCTTAACCATAATAAATGAGAAAAAACTGCTTTAAAATGCCGCACGTGAACAAAAAAATTTCGCTCGCTTAGAGAAAATTTTTTTACACATCAATTTCTCGCTCTCTCAAAAACAGCGGTATGAACAAAAACCACTCTCTTTTCGCTCCGCCCTTCACTTTTGTTCAGCGCCAAAATCACTCCAATTTCTTCAGGCGTTTCATTTCCCGCTTCAAAAATCACTCCAATAAAATTGATTAAAAAAACATAGCCGGAGGAATTCCGGAAATGACTTGAAGTGAAAATCCATTTAAACGCCATCCAACTACTCATCAAACAAAACTTGCCTTCAATAATTTATGATTATCTTGAAACAAAGTCATGAAACAAAAAAGTAAAAACATTAAAATCAAATCTGTTAAAATATGATAAAAAATCTGATCAAAATTTGTTATAAATTGAGATCCCGAAAAAACAATCTCTGCCAAAATAACTTCATCAAAACAGCTAGTACTTACAAAAACCAATTATGTGAATTTTGAAATACTTTAGGCTAAAATTATGGAAAAAATAGCTCTTAAAAACAACTTTCACTGAAAAACTGGAAAAAGTTACTAATTTTTTTAATAATTCAAAAACATATAAATCCAAAGAAAATTTCGTTTCAGCCACTAGGGTATCCAGATGCTCGCAAAACAATAGGCAAGTCATAATAGGCAAAGAAACTTAGCTAAAAACAGAAAAAAAAACGAAAAACTGCAAAAAATTAAGAAAACTAGTTCCAATTTTCGCCATTTTTTTTGCCATATTTCTCAACAAAAAAATGATTCTAACTCACAAAACTGTAACCAATTGTTATCATAAAATTGCTCAAGTAAAAGGGGTTTCTTCAATACCTATTTGAGCCAGTAAAACAAAATACTTATAAAAAAAACGCAAAAATCAGCCCGAAAATCAGCAAAACACATTAAAAATTCTCCGAATTATCAAAAAATTCATGTGAGTTTCCAGAAACCTTCAAACCACTACGGAAGCCAGTCTAATATCAAAACAAAATCATAACCAAACCTCTTAACCATAATAAATGAGAAAAAACCGCTTTAAAATGCCGCACGTGAACAAAAAAATTTCGCTCGCTTAGAGAAAATTTTTTCACACATCAATTTCTCGCTCTCTCAAAAACAGCGGTATGAACAAAAACCACTCTCTTGTCGCTCCTCCCTTCACTTTTGTTCAGCGCCAAAATCACTCCAATTTCTTCAAGCGTTTCATTTCCCGCTTCAAAAAGCACTCCAATAAAATTGATTAAAAAAACATAGCCGGAGGAATTCCGGAAACGACTTGAAGTGAAAATCCATTTAAACGCCATCCAACTTCTCATCAACCAAAGCTTGCCTTCACTAATTTTTTATCTTGAAACAAAGTCATGAAACAAAAAAGTAAAAACATTAAAATCAAATCTGTTAAAATATGATAAAAAATCTGATCAAAATTTGTTATAAATTGAGATCCTGAAAACACTATCTCTGCCAAAATAACTTCATCAAAACATCTAGTACTTACAAAAACCACTTATGTGAATTTTGAAATACTTTAGGCCAAAATTATGAAAAAAATAGCTCTTAAAAACAACTTTCACTGAAAAACTGGAAAAAGTTACTAATTTTTTTAATATTTCAAAAACATATAAATCCAAAGAAAATTTCGTTTCAGCCACTAGGGTATCCAGATGCTCGCAAAACAATAGGCAAGTCATAATAGGCAAAGAAACTTAGCTAAAAACAGAAAAAAAACTAAAAACTGCAAAAAATTAAGAAAAGTAGTTCCAATTTTCGCCATTTTTTTTGCCATACTTCTCAACAAAAAAGGATTCTTACCCACAAAACTGTTACCAATTGTTATCATAAAATTGCTCAAGTAAAAGGGGTTTCTTCAATACCCATTTGAGCCAGTAAAACAAAATACTGGTAAAAAAAACGCAAAAATTAGCCCGAAAATCAGCAAAATACATTAAAAAATCTCCGAATTATCATAAAGTTCATATGAATTTCCAGAAACCTTCAAACCACTTCCGAAACCATCCTAAAATTAAAACAAAATCATAACCAAACCTCTGAACCAAAATAAATGAAAAAAACTGCTTTAAAATGGCGCACGTGAACAAAAAAAATTCGCTCGCTTAGAGAAAATTTTTTCACACATCAATTACTCGCTCTCTCAAAACAGCGGTATGAACAAAAACCACTCTCTTTTCGCTCCGCTCTTCACTTTTGTTCAGCGCCAAAATCACTCCACATTTTTTCACGCGTTTCATTTCCCGCCTCAAAAATCACTCCGATAAAATTGATTAAAAAAAAGGACTTCTCCAATACTCCTCTTCGAGTCGTAAGAAAGGACTTCTCCAATACTCCTCTTCGATTCGTAAGAAAAAAGACAGCGCCCCAATACAATTCAAATTCTCTGAATTGTAAAAAATAGGGGCGCTATAATAGCCGGCTGAGAAGATGAGGGCGGCTATTAAACACACACAAACACGCATTACACACACACACACTCCCACACACATACACGAGAATTTTATAGGCTGCAATGATTAGTTATTTGAAAACATCCATTTTGCAGATTATACAAAAAAGAGGTGTCATATTGCGGTACTGATATTGAGGCACTGCAATGACAACCTGGAACGTCCGTCGACACCGCCAATCATCAAAAAAGTTTAAATTCTCTCTGAATCAATTGGAAACGCTGATTCACACAATGTATGTAAAATTTTGTTTAAATTTCTCAGTCTTCTAAAATTGCTTTTAACTACGAATTTCATCTTTTGAAAAAAAAATTCGGTTATTGTTTCTTGTTCGTTTTCATTTAATCTCATGAAATATGTTAAATTGTAACAAAAGAGGTACATGTAAAATCTCAAAATTCGGATTGACAAAAAAACAGGGGCCCACACTTCTATTGTTTATGCTGTCTTTCATAGTCATGTATGAACAAAAACACTCAATTTTTTCAACTTTTGTTCACTAGAAAAAGTTTGAAGTTTTTTTCACATACTGCATTTCTTTTACCTACTCTCTCAGTCACAGTCAACCAGTTAAAAATAGAAGATCACCTTAAAATATTTTTCAGTCGTAAAAAATGACACCAACAATAGCGTCGCTATCACCTCGCTGCTGTAAACAGACAAAAACGAAAATTTGGAGAATTGGCAAAGTAACTGCGATTGAACGGATTTTTTTGCTTGGATTTTCCTTAAAAATGTGCTTCCTTGGTTTGTTCTTCAATTCTAACTTTTTGAGAAATCTGTGCCTTCAATACAGGTTTTCTGATCTCTCAAAGAACATAACTTTAGCAATAATACAAGCCAGTGGCATTTTACAACCCTTCAGTCCGGTACAGATGCAAATAATACAGAATTTACTACAAATTGCTGTCACGTGACAAAAGTCCCGGGAATAATGTCTTGAGAACAAACCCGAGGACCCTTTGCAATCTACGTGAAGCTTATTTGTAGCTTTTTGCAGGCTAGGCAGACAAAGGATTGAAGTTGTCAATTAGTAATTAAAAAAATCTAGAAATCAACAAGTTTGAATTTGACACTAACAATACATTCGCATCAAAACTTCAATGTTGACTCAATTTTGATGCTAAAAACAATACCTTACAGTTTCCGACTAATTTTGTGACTTCTTGTAGAATAAATTTTTTGTGAGCAATAATCAGAAACAGTAACATTATGATTTTCCAAAAGGAGGCTCGGTAATGTGCGTACGCACATGATGTTCCGAACCCGCTTATCAACATTCTTGAATTAATTGGCTACCAAATGATGAAGAGATAGAAAACTTTCAAAAACATACACATCGTTCAATAAACAACCAATGAAACAGAATAATGCCACGCTATAGGGCCAAAATAAGTTGTTGATAATAGGACTACTAGAAAGGACAATAATAAAAATTAAGCAACAAACATTATTTAAGACCAAAACTCGATGGCTATAATAAAAAATCATAAAAGCAAACTAGAATCAGATAAAACCTAAACAAAACAGTTAAACCTATACTTCAATAGAAAAGGTTTGCGACCTGTCCCCAATGCGACCGGGAAACAGGTTGACAAAAAAAGCAAATAGGCGCGAAGTTCAAATATACTTTTCACACTTTTGAAACAATTAACTTTCAAAGTTATTAATGTCAATAGATTTTAACTGAAATCTTTAAAATGATCATTCAAATCTTCATAGAAAGCCAAGCCCTTGCCCATGTCATTATCCAATGTTTGATTGCGCAAAATTTCAAAGCCAATGGGATGAACGATTATTGTTATAATTTAAAAATCAGTCAAAAATCTTATGAAATGTACAATTGTATAAAAATCTAACATTTTATGAAATCTCGTAGTAACAGAAGAACAAAGCCAAGAAAGAAATGTTTGAAGCTATAATTGTTGTAACGATTGTATTATAGCTCACTGGAAACGAGTTGTGAGCTGTGTTTAAGGAGACTGGGCTAAAATCCGGCAGAAAAACTACTTAAAAAAAGACAAAGCTCAAAAACACAAATTTGTGTGCAAAAAGAAATACTTTTTAAAGTAATAACAGACTTAGGAGTGCAACAAAAAAGCAATAGTTTAAGTTTCAACACATCAAGAAGCCAATTGGGCCTGTTAATAATGAGACTAAGTCACGACCCAACAAAACAACAAAAACATAATGAAGCCAAAACTTCAAACAATTTTACGACTTGGCACTGTTTAGGGCACTATAATTAAATGATGTTACTTTCAAGAACTGCAAATCGCCATTTTATCATCATCATAACATGAACAAGTCTTCGTTATAGAAGGACTACTGAGAACAGTATAGAAATCTCGAAAACTTTTGTGACACTGAATAGTCGAAGCAATCAATCACAACGTATAAGCAAGCACGAAAAAATGATTGAAACAACAATTGTTTTTGAGACTTCCATGGAGTGAGAATGAGTTACATGGTTACGGAAATCAAAGCAAAAATGAGAGAAGAAATTTTTTTAATTTTAATTTGAAACTCATTAATACAAGCAGCTATATACTGAAATATTCAATAAAGTGGTTTCATTCGTCCTGAGGAAGCAATTAGGATCCAACGTTATTGTAAAACAACAAAAAGAAAGACGCAAAACAAAAAACGGCAAAGTTTTGCGAGACAACTGTTGCTCAGGACGTATAAATCTGTCCTGTTGCTCCCTACTATCCGTTTCTTTATCTGAATAAAAGATTGAATTGTTGAAATGGTTGGGAAATAAATCAATTCTAACAAAATTTTTTAATTTGTCAAAAAAATATTGCATTTTGTGTAATTATCGATTTCAAATTTGCAAAAAATTATATCTCCAGAGGACCCTTAAAGCCTGCGGGATTACAAATTGTTTTTTTGAGTTTAAAAGGAATTTGGCCTCAGCTTTAGGGTGTCCGCTTCCAGCAAATATAAAGCAAGTGGGCTAAAAAGTCATTTTTTTTATCGTAAGATGTCTGAATTTTGAAAAATTTAGCTTAAATTCTAGCCAAAAAAACTCGGATGCAACAATTCAGCCACCCTTCTCTACCTTTAGAGATAAAATCAACAACAGTGCAATTAACATTTTTATCATATTTTAGCAATATTGTCAAAAATTTATTCAAAATTGACGAAAATTTGGTTAAAAAGTTGAATAAAAACAGCTGAATTATGTCTAATATTCACAAAACTTTAAACCTTGATAACGCTCTATAAAAATGGAAAATTTAAAAAATGTTTTCATTTCCATATTCTACGCTGGACGGGGTTTCTACTAATACCAGTCTCAACTCTCTGCGATCATTATATCGATCGGCCAAAATTGTTTGAACAAAAGAACCCATTTGAGTATATAGTTCCTCCCCCTCAAGGGGGGTCGGAATAATCAAGGATAGTCCCCAAATTTTGAAAAATATGATTTTTGAACCGCTGGAACGTACTTAAAACATATTATATTTTAATTTGCGTTGCATCTAGTTTTGCGTATTTATATTCTGCAATCTTTTTTGGGAAGGTTCAAGCAAGGGTGCAGGGTTGCGAGGGCTGGACGAGCGGGGGTCCGATTGCCAAGTGGAAGAAAGTGAACGGGAGAGTTGGGGACAGGGAGCTGTCTGAGAGGCGTCAAACTTTTAAGATTAAGAATGACTTTGTCTCCGCAAAACAGTTTCAGAGACTAGTAAGAAGTAGGTCTCTAAGAGAGCTGCTCAGCCACTTAATGCCCACCGGGCGTTACCTGTTTATCCCATGAACGAAAGGAATCAAAAATGGAGGAATCAAAAAGAGAGAGGAAATAGAAAGAAAAGGAAAGATTCGAGCTGACTTTGATTCTAATTTGGGCACACCAACAACCCGGAGGCCATAATAGTTCACGAAGTCTACAATAAATGCCACACAGAAGTCAGGAGCTGAAATGCAAAAAAAATCTCTTTTTTTAAATTCAAGTCGGTCCAAATTCAGTTCATCACTCATAAATTTTTCTATATTTTTGTTTTTACAGATTTGGGCTCTGGGACAACTTTAAAGAATTGATCTATTTTTAGGATTGTTCCCTCCAAGCAGTCGACTTTTTTGAAATACAATTGCATCTGGTAAATGAATTCAATTCAATCTTAATTTCCGTCTTGTAAAATTCCTAATAGTTGTGTAAGAATAGTTTCACCCAAGAAAAGACAAGAAATGCTCTAAGCATTGAATCCCAGGAATTCCGAGAACCCTGCTGTTTCCTTTTAAGTTTCCCCGACTGCTTCCTGTCAAATACCCGCATCGGGGAATATTCCAAGTTCTTACTAAAGTTCCTGGCGTTACCCTAATCTGGGGACAAAGAATTTGCATGGCATCGATACTGTAATTGAAGCGCGTTCTGATGGGCATTTTTACCCGTTGTTATCTAGAAATAACTACTGAAATCTATCTTGAAACATCCGTGTTGAAGTTTCGAAATGTCAGATCTCTGCACAGCCAGATTCAGATTCTACAATGCCATATTTCAACCTTGTAAGCTGGTGTTTCCAGCAAGGTTACTCGAGTCACTTCGGAATTTTGACTTACGTCTCGAACCACTACAATGTTCTCGAATAATGCCAGATTTTCACAGTGACTACTTCAGAGTCCCATAACCTATAGAAAAGGGGCGCCTTTGATGTCAGAAAAAATAACTTCAACGCTAAAAATCCAGCATCGCGTGACCTATGAAATTTCAAGATCAAAACTCTAAGACACCAAAAACTAACGGGAGGCAAATTTGTATGCCCTAATGACTCTTGGCATCTGGGATAGATCTCCGACGTCGTCAACTGGCATTGGAGTCATCATGGCAGAGTTCCACACCAGATCAATCTCCGGGTCAGATCGGACTCCGAAGATGGGCTTCGTTGGTTGAATATTGCTACAGGATACTGCTTCGTACGCTTGCTTAGCTGAAAATCAAAATCGAAATCCATCACCCTTGTAGAGTGGAACTCTAACTTTTAAGCTCCAATGCGGATGTTCTATGATTTCCTAGCATTTCGTTGCAAGGGGGGGGGGTAATTCGTCTGATGTGGTATAATGAATTAAGAGTTTAATTGCAATGTGAGGGCATTTCGAGAGTTCTCTCTCTTCCAATCCGGGACAGTTGGAATTAAAAACTAGTGGAATTAAGTACAAAAGACAATATGAGCTACGGTAGCTCCACTAAAAGTATTGGCTAGCAGTAATATCAACGTGTTTGTCTGATCAACAAAACGGTGTTCATAGAGTCACACCAATTATTTCAGCGAATTGTTGATATACCAAAATATGACCTCAGACTAACAAGTGACAATATTTCCTCCTTTGGATGATGGCGATCCTCCTCCGCCGCCGCCTCCGCTTCCACCTGAAACATCGTTACGAACATTCCACACCTCCCATCCCATTTGTTTACCTTACAGTTTTCTATCGATGAAAAGCGGTGTTGTTCCGTTTCGTTTCCATGTTAACTGGACAAATCTTGGTTCAGATTAGAACTCAGCTTGAGCATTCAGATTCAGGACACGAGTTTCTCTTTTTGCGACAGTCCAGCAATCACGCATAACTAGAAAACAATACTAATTTTTTAAATTGAAAATTAGTCGACAAAATTACTCATAAAAATTCTTCGTTTTCTTTGGTTTTTGCAGGTGAGCGTGGTTAATAATAGATTGCTTGAGCTTCTGAAGTCTCATTCTTCAATATGTTGAGTTTTTATTAGCTTGGGAATCTTCTTCATTTTTCGCATGGTGAAATTTTACATCTGGAGGTGATATCTCTTGTCAAAAACAAAAGTTAGTTTTGAAGACCTTCAAAGGTTCCTGCAGAAAAAAACAGTAATCTTGCAAGATCATAAAGAAAAACATGTTAACATTGTGAATTTGCATGCATGGGATGTGGAAGAAATAAGCAAACAACTAAAAAGTCCGTAAAAGGCTGTAAAAGCTGGGTTCATAGACCCATGCTCAAGGTTCATCAGTAGATCTCAAATTAAAATATGAAACAGTCCCAATAGGACTTTTCGTTGACTATAAACTTACAATGTACTTTCGGAAAATGATGTATAGCAAGTTACCAGCCTTTCGATATCATAAGATAACTTGCCATTTAGTGGAAATGCTCAATTTCTTTTTTTTTCTTTTAAACAAAATTTAAATCACATTTTTTTTTCAAAAATCGTTACACGACAGATCTTGTAGGATGCATATTGATCTGAATCTCGTTATCACAAATTTCTTTGAGATAAATTTACCCTCTCAATGAACACAAAGCTACAGAAAATGCTCTTCAGGCTTCTTGATAAAAACACTCGTAAGTAATCTTTTTTTTGCAAGTTCTTAAATTTATATATAAAAATCATTTTTGCTGCCTTCTATAAGCATATATTATTCGTATTTAATAATGCACTGCCCTCAAATTTAATTACCACCGTTTTTATAAGAGACTAATTCAGTGATCTATTTTCATCGGTTTTAGACTAAGGATATCGGTACATTTTTTGCTTTAGTTCTTCCCAACTCCCAGCTATTTGCTTCAATTTATATAGTATATCTTCTTAAGTTATTGAACACAAATTTAGTAAAACGCTTATCAGAATATCATACCTGAAAATATTTTGTTTCATTTCTAGCTTGTTATTATTCGTCCGCAAAAAAATCCCACACTTTAAAAAACTATGGTAACGTTAAATATCACACTCTATACAACGCTGAAGAGAGCTTGCAACTTGGGTATACGAGGGAAGTAAATTGTAAAAATAAAGTCCCAACGGTGGCCGAGCAAATCAACTTTGAACCAGTATAAAGACATTCTGTTTCTTAGGATGGCCAGTACTTTGTTCTTGTCCCAATTTACAAGGACCAGTCTTGATTTTTGAAACAATTTTTTAATATGAGATTCAATTTTCTCCGGTGGTACTTGCTACGTAGCAAGTCGTAACTACTAATCTAAATGGGTTTTATGTTAATTGCCTGAAAAACTAGCTTATATATAAATAGTGTGTATACTCCAGTAGTAATTACCAGCTATAAGCTACAAAAGACATTATTCTTCTAATACTTAGTTTTGGGGTATTAGTAATATTCACACTGTACACCTCAAGTTTAGCGTTTGCTAACTTTATGACCTCAATATGATCATAATGAAGCAGAACTGCACATAAAGAAACTTAAAACATTCTGAAGATGCAATGTTTCAGAACTGAATTAAGTTTTTACACTTAAAACACTCACGTGCGCATTTTAAACGCCGAAAGTCTCCAGTGCCAGAAGTCAAAATGCCAGAAGTTGCTACTTAGCCAGAAGTTGAATTTCGTTGACTTTAATCATTTTAAAACGTGCGCGTTTCGTGTTTTAAGCATGGTTAAGTGACTCTGCAGAAGTCACTTCGAAATTTTGACTTATTATCTTGAACCGCTTCGCGGTTCTCAATAAACGCCAGAAGTTCTCAGTGACTTCAAGCAGAGTCACTTAACCATTACTTGAAATTTGCTGGTTCAGCGCGGAAATGCTCGGAGACTCAAATCCCGGTTGTCAGGAACGCAATATGTTGAGCACATGATGAAATAATTGTTTTGTAATATCTTATTAAATTTTAAGGTTCCTATTAGCATAGAAAATTTCTATGCTGTATACAGTTCCTGGTGATATTTTGGAAATGTATTATATTTAGAGAACAAAACTTTGCAGTCATAAGAGGCTGTTAGAATTTTCAAGACCGACTCCTCATGAGCATTTTACAGAATTTTACAAAAAATTTCGCTTCCTTTTGCTGACTTTTCCTGTTAATAGTATTTTCTGGTCACTGATCCCATATGTATTATAGTTTTTCACATCAACAGATGGGTGAAGAAATTCTAGCAACAAAAATTAGTTCGGGGAAAAATTATCAGCCAAAGAAAGATATTTTTGAAAAAGTTGTTGGCATAATTATGCAGTTTAACTTGCGCCCTCAATTCCAACAGAAGAGACCAAATCCAATCTGCAAAACTGTACCAAATCACTGCGCACAGTTTTAAAGGAACTAATTTCCTTTGATATGCGTGTTTAACAAGTCAAATAATTCAGCAGTTGTCAATCTCAAACGTTCATCTCGATTTATGAGAAAAACATTAGAGGTCTAAAATTTACCAGGGGTGGCAATATTGACTTTTGAATTAGGTCCAACTTTGCAGTTAAATTTAAGCTGAAGTCTTTTTATGAGTCAAGCATGATATTTTTATGAGATGTTGGTGTTATTCACATAATTTTTCTATTGATTTCTGTGGCTGCTTATACAC
Source organism: Convolutriloba macropyga (assembly GCF_964194025.1). Taxonomy (NCBI): domain Eukaryota; kingdom Metazoa; phylum Xenacoelomorpha; order Acoela; family Convolutidae; genus Convolutriloba; species Convolutriloba macropyga. The sequence continues at coordinate 26,365,532 of NC_134482.1, read as the reverse complement.
AAACGTGTGAATTCTCCTGTTAGCATGCCAATTTTTACACTCGTAAATTTTTCTCGCTCGAGATTACATAAAAAATCATGTGCCAACAGACGATTTTTTAGTTAAAAAGTGACACACGAGAACATTGCAATTTACGTGATTTTTCGTGTGAAATCACACTAATCTCTCGGGTTGGCCTTCACGAGTTTTCATGTGGGTTTCTGTGCTTTAGATTGTATTGAACTAAGGTAAAACTAAGCAAAACGAAGTGCGTTATCTCTATAAAGTGAAGCCTTCATGTCGTCTCGCCTGCAAGCACAAGCCTTAATTATTACTCCAAAGCGCCAATTATTGCTCACAATCAGCGCTCCCAACAGTTTTCGGCTACAGCAAAATGATGAAAACAGTTTCTGTGAGAGAGTTTTATAGGTGTTTTACCCACACATTTTTCGATTTTTTCTGTTTTGTCTTTACATCAAAGCTTCGAAAAAACGTTCAAAAGAACCTCGGTTAGTCATTTTAGCTCCTGAATAAAAAAAGGCAGTTGTCACCAACCATAAATATTGAAGTGCTACAGGGGCAGTTTAGGACTCCTTTTCCGGACTGTTTGAGGGATTTTGTACAACCTAAATTTCCACAAAACGTTTCCTGTAACTATTTTTGTTGACAATGAGAGACTTGGTATTCAAAACTATCTAATTTGTTTTTTTTTTGGATTTTAACTAATCTTTTCTTAATACACAAAAAATTGTGTTAAAAATAAACACATAAGTTAATTTTTCTCGTGTGAAAACACACGATTGGCGACTATTACACGAAAAATCGTGTGTTTTAATAAACACATGAGAAAAAATCGTGCAAGATCACACGAGAAACTTTTAGAGTATATACAAGTTAAAATCTTTTCATAGGATATTTCAATAGCACGATATCTTATAACCTTTCTCGGTCGAGCATAGACTTTCCATAAGTCAAGGTCAAATTGTTTTTGATTTGTCAAAATATTGGTCAAAATAACGTTAACTATCATGTTTGAGCATGATCAAATGTTATTACCTTTACTATTGTTGACAACTCGATCTGTTGACTGAATTGATGTTGGACCCATGAAAACGCTTGAGCTCAACTATAACCAGAAAGCTGAGCCATGTAATTTTTGTTAATGTTAGCCCCCATTCCCATAGACCTGGTTCTCTTCATAAGTTAAAGTTTGAGCTAGTTTACCATAGTCGAGAATACGAACAAAAAATCCGAAAAGCTGAAGAAATTTTGGAATGTTCGGCTTTTGTCGTTATCGTCGGTTTTAGACGTTCCGAAAACTCGGTATAATTTGTTTTAAGAGTGAAAGTTTCGTAATCGGTGTGATCGGTTTTAGATAGTAAGATCGTAAAGTATACTTGTAGTTTTAACATAAGCATTTCGCTTTCCCAACCTTTAGGACTTTGTCGACGTTGAAGTGAAATACTTTCATGCTCATCGTCAGCAAAATCGTCGTCGGATTCTTCCACATCATCATCGTAAGATTTGACGACATTGTAATTCAAATGTAGGGAGGCATTCCTGACTGCTGACCTGAAATACATATAAATTAACAAAATGAATCGCAATATATAAACAACTATTTGATATTTTCCGAATAAGCCACCATTCATTTGGGAGATCAAGTGATATTAAATATTTCAAAAATATGCAATTATGGCAAGTGCAGTTGCAAGTACATTCAACGTCAAAAAGAAACTAGCACCCAGACCTTTTAGGAAACGAACATACAAATGTTAAATGTTAACCTGATTATACTCAAAGTTTCGCAAATTGTTTTTACAAATTTGGAACCATACACTAGTGCTCTTGTTTTCCAATAAAAACAGATAACATGCAATGGTAATTAGCGAGGAGATACCCCGCTGTAATTTTATAAAAATCACCCAAGTTTTGAGGTAGAAAATCTCGATATTTAATAAGCAAAAAAACTCAGCTCCTAATTAGGCATATACACTCATACAAGTACACTTAAAACAACCTAATAGGTCAATTCTACACCAAATTCCTGACTCGAATTCGGAATATTTGTTGGATATTCATCTTTGTTAACTTTAATCCCTGACGTCAATTTTGAATTGAAAAATTGACGTTTGCCGATCACCATCTTCAACCGATCAACGGTTGAGAGTTGAGCGGCACAGCCAGTGGATCAGCGTACAAATAGAGCTCGAAAACCTACCAAAAAATTAGCCGAAACTCAAAAACTTTGTCTTATTAAATTGACATAGAGTGCGTATTGAGGCATAATTCTTGAGCAGTATATCTTTTGTTACTGTGTCCTCTAACGACAGCTTGCTTGAGGTGAAATTCAACAGGTTCTAAAACAACTTCTAGTATATGGATGTGTGAGTACAAAGTACTAAACGGAAATAAGTTTAAATTAAAATATTTTCGCAAAGCAGGTATTAGACATACATCTTTGGCTTCGATTTGTTCAAGTATCGGAGCGAGCTGGTAAACATAAAATGATCACGCATTGTATGCTTTGTAGTAAAACTAGTCCAAATCGACATTGAAGAAGTAATGTTTGCAAATAGTCGACCTGAATTTGTTATGCAACGGTAAGAGTATATCGGATATTAAGTTTCAGAATCGAAACCGTAATATCCAGACAGATCAGTAGCTGCTAAGCAAGCTGGGCGCTGTGAAGTTTTCTGCTCAATTTTGGGAAAGCAGTCGTTACATTTTTTATAGTCCGCGAACTACATAATAATCATGTATTGTCGTATAACACGTTAATTTGTAAAAAAAATTAGAACGTTCGCTTGGGGGCGTAAAAGTGAGATACCCAGTTAGATGGGTGAAGTGAAATCTAATCACCAAAATTTGTCACAAATTCACAATTAAATCACAGCTTCCTCTATCTACTTTTTTACGCAAATGCAAAAGTACTTTTAGTTGATTAAACGTGAAAATGTATGACATTTACAGTCAACTTTCTTCTCACTGATGTGTCTTTTAGCGATGATTGCGAAGAAAGTGGGGAAATTTCGAAAGAGTAGCGGTTTTTTAGCGGTGTATTTTTGTAAGATTTGCGGTTCTTACCGTTGGATTTTTGTAAAATTTGCGGTACTTAGCGGTAATTTTTTTCACCGCTATCACCGGAATTCACCGGAATTCTCGCAAAAAAACTGACCTGGTTCTCTTCATAAGATAAAGTTTGAGCTAGTGTACCATAGTCGAGAATACCGAACAAAAAATCCGACAATCTTCGGCTCTAGAAACTGAAGAATCTTTGGAATGTTCGGCTTATGTCGTTATCGTCTGTTTTAGACGTTCCAAAAACTCGTTATAATTTGTTTTAAGATTGAAAATTTTGTAATCGGTGTGATCGATTTTAGATCGTTAGATCGTAAAGTATACATGAGCATTTCGCTTTGCCAACCTTTAGGATTTTGTCGACGTTGAAGTGAAAAACATTTATATTCAACATTATCAGAATCGTTGTCTGATTCTTCCACATCATCATCGTAATCTGCAGATTTGACGACATGAAATACATATTAGTTAACAAAGTGAATCGCATTATATAAACAACTTTTTGATATTTTCCGAATAAGCCACCCTTCAATTGAGAAATCAAGCGATATTACATATTACAACAATATGCAATTATGGCATGTGCAGTTGCAAGTACATTCAACGTCAAAAAGAAACTAGCACCCAATGCTTTTAGGAAATGAAGATACAAATGTTAACTGTTAATCTGATTGTACGCAAAGTTTCGCAACTTTTTTTTTACAAATTTGGAACCCTACACTAGTTTTCTTGTTTTCGAATAAAAACAGATAACATGCAATGGTAATTAGCGAGGGGATACACTACTGACGTTTTCCCCAATGAAATTGCTCAAGTTTTTAGGTAAAAAGAAAACGGATTCAATTGAGGTTTTCGGTCTCCATGATATTTGTCAAGGCCGAGCTTAGCTAAAATTCCGATTTTTAATAAGCAAAAAACTCAGCTCCTAATTAGGCATATACACTCATACAAGTACACTTAAAAAAACCTAATAGGTCAATTCTACACCGAATTCCTGACTTGAATTTGGAATATTTGTTGGATATTCATCTTTGTTAACATTAATAACTGACGTCAATTTTGAATTGAAAAATTCACGTTTGTCTATCACCATCTTCAACCGATCAACGGTTGAGAGTTGAGCGGCACAGCCAGTGGATCAGCGTACAAATAGAGCTTGAAAACCTACCAAAAAATTAGCCGAAACTCAAAAACTTTGTCTTATTAAGTTGACATGCAGTGGGTATTGGGGCATAATTTTTGAGCAGTATATCTTTTGTTACTGTGTCCTCTAACGACAGCTTGCTTGAGGTGAAATTCAACAGGTTCTAAAACAACTTCTAGTATATGGACATGTGAGTACAAAGTACAAAACGGATATAAGTTTAAGTTAAAATGTTTTCGCAAAGCAGGTAGTAGACATACATCTTTGGCTTCGATTTGTTCAAGTATCGGAGCGAGCTGTTAAACATAAAATGATGCCGCATTGTATGCTTTGTAGTGAAACTAGTCCAAATTGACATTGAAGAACTAATGTTTGCAAATAGTCGACCTGAATTTGTTATGCAACGGTAAGAGTATAGCGGATATTAAGTTTCAGAATTGAGACCGTAATATCCAGACAGATCAGAAGCTGCTAAGCAAGCTGGGCGCTGTGAAGTTTTCTGCTCAATTTCGGGAGAGCAGACGTTACATTTTTTATAGTCCGCGAACTACAAAATAATCATGTATTGTCGTATAACACGTTAATATGTAAAAAAATTTAGAACGTTCGCTTGGGGGCGTAAAAGTGAGATACCCAGTTAGATGGTTGAAGGGAAATCTAATCACCAAAAATTGTCACAAATTCACAATTAAATCACAGCTTCCTCTATCTACTTTTTTACGCAAATGCAAAAGTACTTTTAGTTGATTAAACGTGAAAATGTATGACATTTACAGTCAACTTTCTTCTCACTGATGCGTCTTTTAGCGATGATTGCGAAGAAAGTGAGGAAATTTCGCAAGAGTAGCGGTTTTTTAGCGGTGTATTTTTGTAAGATTTGCGGTTCTTACCGTTGAATTTTTGTAAATTTTTGCGTTACTTAGCGGTGATCTTTTTTCACCGCTATCAACGGAATTCACCGGAATTCTCGCAAAAAAAACTGACCTGGTTCTCATCATAAGATAAAGTTTGAGCTAGTGTACTATTGTCGAGAATACCGAACAAAAAACCCGACAATCTTCGGCTCTACAAACTGAAGAAATTTTGGAATGTTCGGCATTTGTCGTTATCGTCGGTTTTAGACGTTCCAAAAACTCGGTATAATTTGTTTTAAGATTGAAAATTTTGTAATCGGTGTGATCGATTTCAGATCGTAAGATCGTAAAGTATACATTAGCCTTTCGCTTTGCCAACCTTTAGGATTTTGTCGACGTTGAAGTGAAATACTTTCATATTCAACATTATCAAAATCGTTGTCGGATTCTTCCGCATCATCATCGTAATCTGCAGATTTGACGACATGAAATACATATAAGTTAACGAAGTGAATCGCATTATACAAACAACTTTTTGATATTTTCCGAATAAGCCACCTTTCAATTTAGAGATCAAGTGATATTACATATTACAACAATATGCAATTATGGCATGTGCAGTTGCAAGTACATTCAACGTCAAAAAGAAACTAGCACTCAGTGCTTTTAGGAAATGAAGATACAAATGTCAAATGTTAAACTGATTGTACGCAAAGTTTCGCAAATTTTTTTTTTACAAATTTGGAACCATACACTAGTTTTCTTGTTTTCGAATAAAAACAGATAACATGCAATGGTAATTAGCGAGGGGATACACTACTGTAGTTTTCCCCAATGAAATTGCCCAAGTTTTTAGGTAAAAAGAGAACGGTTTCAATTGAGGTTTTCGGTCTCCATGATTTTTTGTCAAGGCCGAGCTTAGCTAAAATTTCCAATTTTAATAAGCAAACAAACGCAGCTCCTAATTAGGCATATACACTCATACAAGTACACTTAAAACAAACTAATACGTCAATTCTTCACCGAATTGCTGTCTTGGATTTGGAATATTTGTTGTATATTCATCTTTGTTAACATTAATTCCTGACGTCAATTTTGAATGGAAAATTGACGTTTTTCCATCACTATTTTCAACCGATCAACGGTTGAGAGTTGAGCGACACAGGCAGTGGATCAGCGTACAAATAGAGCTGGAAAACCTACCAAAAAATTAGCCGAAACTCAAAAACTTTGTCTTATTAAGTTGACATGCAGTGGGTATGGGGCATAATTTTTGAGCAGTATATCTTTTGTTACTGTGTCCTCTAACGACAGCTTGCTTGAGGTGAAATTCAACAGGTTCTAAAACAACTTCTAGTATATGGACATGTGAGTACAAAGTGCAAAACGGATATAAGTTTAAGTTAAAATATTTTCGCAAAGCAGGTAGTAGACATACATCTTTGGCTTGGATTTGTTCAAGTATCGGAGCGAGCTGGTAAACATAAAACGATACCGCATTGTATGTTCTGTAGTAAAACTAGTCCAAATCGTCATTGAAGAACTAATGTTTGCAAATAGTTGACGTGAATTTGCCAGTAACGGTAAGAGTATAGCGTATATTAAGTTTCAGAATCGAAACCGTAATATCCAGACAGATCAGTAGGTGCTAAGCAAGCTGGGCGCTGTGAAGTTTTGTGCGCAATTGTGGGAAAGCAGGCGTTACAGTTTTTATAGGCCGCGAACTACATACTAATCATGTATTGTTGTATAACACGTTAATTTGTAAAAGAAATTAGAACGTTCGCTTGGGGGCGTAAAAGTGAGATACCCAGTTAAATGGTTGAAGTGATATCTAATCACAAAAATTTGTCACAAAATCACAATTAAATCACAGCTTTCTCTATCTACTGTTTTAAGCAAATGCAAAAGTACTTTTAGTTGATTAAACGTGAAAAAGTATGACATTTACAGTCAACTTTCTTCTCACTGATGCGTCTTTTAGCGATGATTGCGAAGAAAGTGGGGAAATTTCGCAAGAGTAGCGGTTTTTTAGCGGTGTATTTTTGTAAGATTTGCGGTTCTTAGCTGTGATTTTTTTTCACCACTATCACCGGAATTCTCGTAAAAGAACTGACGTACACAGGTCCAAAACTCTAACCAATGCTTGTCAACAACTTCTTATTCCACTGCTCCATCTATCACATATTTCTATTAAATTTCTTGTGAATTTAAATCATATTCAATAAACGTTATGGAAAACATACGCGTTGAAACTTTGTAAGATCTGCGGCTTTTAGCGGCGATTTTTTTATTTTCACTGCTTAAGCAGTGAAAAAAAGTCATTACAAATAACGGGAAGCGCTGATAATAAGATATTTTAACCGCTAAAAACCTCGAATCTTAAATAAGTTCACCGTAAAAATGTTTACAGGAATTTTTAGCGGTAAATTGACGGGAAATGTGCGGCTTTTAAGGATGAATTCTTTTATCACAATTTCCTCCAATGAAAATTAAACTTTTCTCTAAAAAAATAACTCCAAAAAACTCAATGTATTAGACTTACAAACATTGGGGACTATGATTTGGATTTGATTTGGTTAATTCCTTGTTCCGACTAAAATACAGTAGTAAGGGATTTTCAGCGGTGAACTCTTTTTTGCACCAACGCTAAATGGATTCACGCATTCATTGCTTTCAACGCTTAAAATTACAATTAACTCTTTTCATCGTATTGACCATAAATTTTTTAATCTTTAGCGATCACACCTCAGCTCGGGTCCCCCTACATTGTTCCTGACGTTGAGGACGAAAATAAAAGAAGGCGGAATAAAAGAGCGCCCGGGGCGAGGTGGTAGAAATATGACTCGACAAAACGTCGTCTGGGGGGGGGGGGGGTGTCATTCCGGGTCGTTAAATACACGGACCCGGAAGAAGTTAATGACCCGGTAAGTCGAATCATATATCTGGTATTTCAGAACAATGACCCGGTCTTTCTATTCATAAATCTGGTATTTCGGAACAATGACCCGGTCTGTCGAGTCATAATCCTACCGTTTCGAATCATAAATCAACGTAATTCGATTCATGCGGCCCCTACTTCGAATCATAAATCTACATAATTCGAGTCATGCATCTCGTATTTCGAATCATAAATCCACATAATGTGTGTGTGCCTGTGTGTATATGTGAGCGCGCGTGTGCGTGTGTGCATGTGTGTGCGTCTATGTGTGTGTGTGTGTTTGTGTCTGTGAGTGCGTGTGTGTGGTTCCTTTGTGTAAGTGTGTGTAAGTGTGCATGTGTGTGCGTCTATGTGTGTTTGTGTGCGTTTGCGTTTGTGTGTGTGCGTGTGTGTGGTTCCTTTGTGTAAGTGTGTGTAAGTGTGTGTGTGTGTGTGTCTACATGTGTGTGTGTTTGTGTGTGTGCGTGTGCGTTCGTGTGTGTGCGTGTGCGTTCGTGTGTGTGCGTGTGCATGCGTGTGCGTACGTGTGTGTGTGCGTTTGTGTATGTGTGTGTGTGTGTGTGTTTGTGTGTGGGTGAATTGTTTATGTGTGTGTGGTGTGTCATGCGTGTCTGCGTGTCCAAGTGTGTTAATAATTCTGTTATTGTCTGGTCTATTGACTCACTGTCGCGCAGTTTCGCACTGACTGGTTTGTCGAACCACTGTCGATCAATTTCTGATTGTTCGCGCTATTTCGCACAGTTTCGAACAATTTCCCGGAGTTTCGATTCATACTCCAATTATTGTCTGGACTGTCGAGTCATGGGTGTTTTGCGTCTGGATCGTCTGGTTCATACTTCCACGACCTCAACCCGGGCACCAGAGGACAATTTTGTAGATGAACCGCGTGATTATTCAAACGCTATGACCAGAAACGTCCGTCAGATAGCTGTGATAACATCTCTTAACTAACATGTGAAAAGAGTATGTTTGCGGAAAATTTTAAATAATTTCGATCTACAAAAAATTTGAATAATTTCAATAATTAAACATAACCGACAAAGCGTCGGAAGAATTGCTCTGGAACGACTAGTGAGAGCTCTAATCAATTGCAGCCTGCTTCAGTCGGGGGGAGGGGGAGCCTAAATGGGACTAAGAAGCTCAATAGTGGGCTTCAAATAACCACATTAGAGGATAACATATACCACCATTAAAATTTAAAGTGAAAATGGCACCAGTTTCGGCGCACTTTTCATTTGATGTTTAGTATTAAATTGCCGCCAATTGAGTTCAGTGGCGTGAAATTGTGATAGAGAGAGAGAGAGAGTTTTAGAAACGCAAAAAGTCAAGGGCGTAAAAGTCACTCGAGAAGTCACAATTGTCAAGCAAAAATTTTGCATAAAAAACATAGCCGGTAGAATACAGGAAACGACTCGAATCGTCGTGCGTTATAATCTCTAACCTAATTTTACCAAAAACATCAAAATAGACAACAGAAAAAAAACAAAAGTAGCCCAACAAACCACATTAAAGTGTTTTAAAAATGCCGACAGTTTCTTAGGCGCGTGGGGGGAGCTAGGTGAAGGGAGGGGGTAGGGGTAGGTGGGGGTAAGTCGGGGGGTGGGGTGCGGGGTTGGGGTGGGGGGTAGGTAGGTGTTGGGGGGATAGATAGGTGGAGGGAGGGGGTAGTGGTAAGTGGGGGGTAAGTTGGGGGGGGGGGTGGGGGGTAGGTAAGTAGTATATAGATGAGCGGAGCTGCCCGGGGGGGGGGGTTGTGGTGACCCACATGTTTTACGATAGGCTATAGCGATTTCAAATCATTTTGATCACCATTGAATTATCGCAGCCATGTATAAAGGTAGGTAATATATTTTACATGTATTTACATTACAGTTCAAGGAACAACGTATAAAGATAGGTTATAGATTTTACATGTATTAAGAACATTCTGTCTCGTCACTGCCTAATTGGTTTTTTTCACGCTTGATTTAACGCTTTCTGCGTGACCTAAATTAACGTATTCAGAAGTCCTCTCTTGCTAAATCAAAGCTGATTGTAAGAAGAAAGATTGTCACGTCCGGACAGCCTAGGGGTTAAAGCGACAGGCTGTTAATCAGGAGATCAGTGGTTCGAACCTCGACAGTTTAACATTTTTGCACCCAAAAACATCCTCCTTTGAATTAAACTTTAACTTTTTAGGCGACGGCGATAACTTTTATGAACTCACTTCTCTATCTTTTTCCATCCTTATTTTACGGCAAGTCTATTTCGCAGCTATTCCGGCAATTATTTTTGTTTTTTCACGATGAGTCATCATTTTGACGCTAAGGTTTCAAGGTAGTGGGTAACAAACAGTGCTCAATAACACTAAGTGCCAGACAGAAAATTCTACAGTGCTAATACACTTTCGAATATTCTGAATAGCACCTGTGTTGAGAAATACCTAGTTCTAAATAACGAGTTTTCTAAAAAAAGGTTTTCTGATCAAAATCATGATTGTTGTAATTTATAGTTTATAAATCACAAATTTACGATGAATGATGTCGCAGCAAACTATAGCTGATTTCCATTTTCAGAGACTGTACAAGTAAAAAGGATTATCTCAAACAACTGATAAAAAGGAAACAAAATAATCAACTCAACTCTGGGTTAACTGGAATAAAAATGGATCAAAATAGACCTCTGTTGAACTAATAACATTGTATTGGTCTCCTTTTATGGATGTCTACTTTGATACACACAAAAAATTCTAATTGATAGCCATGATGAAAGTTATTCAATCAGAAGTGCTAGAACAAAAGGAACTTTAAGAATTTCCAGGTGTTTCCTTATATCAGAACTGTAAACCTTGCTTGATTTTTTCATCCAGGGTTGTCTGCAGATCTGGTCAACACCTTGCAAAATGGGTCAGAAAAGTATTACATGCTCAGCTCGAACTTTAAAAACCGGTTCGGGTTTCCCTTTCAGTAGGATTACGTTAAACAGTGGACTCATCAAATTGAAAAAAACTTTATTACAACCACATCACATGTTCACAAGCGCACAATTGATTTAAATGGATAAAATGAATGAAAAAGAATCAGAAAGTTTAGATCATCAAAGGTGTTGTATGAATTCCATCTGCATCAACAATTCGTTTTGGATAGAAAAACGAGAGTCCATTTTTAGTTTGCTCATAAATTAGAATTTGGTGATTTATAGTTCTGAATCCTCTGTTAGTTGAGGCTATATTCACTGCATCGTCCAGGACTCGTCTGTATTTCTGTAAACGTCCATCAATGTTTTCTTCCAGAACACTCTTGTTGAGTCCTTTGCTGCAGAACTTAGTTTTGTTCGTTACTGAATTATAGCAACAGTACGTTTTGCTACATAAACATAGCATTTCAGTACATCGGAAATCCTCCTTGAATAATCCAGGCTCACGCTTGTCATGTTGTATATGTTTATCGCAACAAGTTCTTGGAAAAAAATTACTTGTACTATAAGCATGAAAAAAAATCTGTACAGTCATTACTTCTCATCTCATTCCAAATACTCCTCATTTCTGGTTTAATGCATTCATAGAGATTTTCATGAGCCAGTGCCAGATACAAAGAATCAGTGTCCATTTTAAGCTCCTCAAATTTCTGAACATCACAGAACTTGTCAAAGAAGTTGTAGTAGAGCTCCAGCATTCTCAATTTTGCATAGTGTAAGATAAAGAATCCAACAATTATTGGTTCACGATGCTCAACAGCGCTTTTCGCAAGCTCAACCTCATATATAATTGTCGAAACGTTGTTCAGTCTTCTAAAAGGACGGTTATTTATAGCTTTATGCGTCTTTTCATCGTTAAGATAAAGAGTTTCTGTGTGTCGACTCCGATCCATAATCTGATAACCATACGAGCTGTTCCCAAGTAATTTCATAGTTTCAGCAACAACGCTTGAGTCCGGATTTTCGTCACCTTCTCGTCTTGCATCAACGACAGATTGTACAAAACCGTTGAAACATTTTTGCGGGATACACTCAAGGAATCTGTGGATATTTGGTACAGCGGAGACCCAGCTTCAAATAAAACTTTAATAATGGTGTTATGACTATTCCATTGTTTAATTTGTAACTCGAAGTCGACATTCGTTGTGGTTTTAACAATAACGCGTTTCTTTCAGCATAGTCCAGCATGAATTTACCTATATTCTCTCTTCCATCATCACAATTTTTGAAAATTGGAGGAAAGTTTGCAAATCGTTCACGAGGCTCTTCAGGAACTTCTATATCACACTGTACATATCCGAATAATTTATCTTCGTGTATCCGCATCAACAGCGTCCTACTGCTCAAAGGTAATTTGTAGGGGAAATTTTTTCTAACGTGGATCTTCAAAATTGAGTTCTTCTGAACCTGATCCCACCATTCACATTCTCTCATCTCTATAACTTTATATCCTTTCTTTTCTAGGTAAAGCTTTCGTAACATATCAGACTCACGCTTCCGGATACCAGTCTCAAATTCGTCCTTACCAAGACTTGGTTGAGTTTCTCTACAGGGACAGAAGTGGTAGTAGCATCCAAGGGCTTCAAAAACTGTTTGGCAGTGACCACAAAAGACATCCACATTGAAAGAATCATTTTTTTTCTGTTTTCCAGTCGTATAGATGCTCTCATTAGTACATTCGGGTCTGGTTGCTTGATAGAAAGACATTATCATATTCTCAAACTTCCTGATTTTGTTTTGAAGAGCTTTGAACTTTTGAAGATCGCTATCAAACTCCCATCTAGTGTAGAGTCCAGTTGGCATCGCTTGGCACATGGAGAAAGGGTACAATTGGCTAGCATCTTTTTCAGGTATTGCTTTACAGACATTGTTTGACCTCCGGATGAATGTTTTGTCTACAACAGTTTTCCTCGTAAACACTATTGATGGACCACCAGTCATTTCACTTCGTATTTTCTCATGCAAGTCTTTGTCTGCTTCGATGAAATGGTAAAACTTTCTATCCATCGATTTATGAAGACAGATATTTGCTAAATTGGGTAGCATGCAACCGAGCTTTAGCATATCAATTTTCCGATCGTGATAAATTTTCATCATTTTCTTCATTGCTTACAAAGTTGGTACAACATCTTTGTTATTATACCAACGAAGGAAACCTCGAAAAGTTTTCATTTTCTCCACCTTCCACAACTCTTCTAGGAGAGCATAGTTTTCTATTCCAGTTCTAGGCTTTTCTTTCAATCCCTTTTCCCGGAGAACTAACGACTCCTCTTTTCCAGATTTAATCAACTGTTCAAACTGAGCGAAATCTTTTTCCAATGGATTTAGGTTTTTTAGTTTGCTGAAGAAGGAATCGTAAGGTGGAAGATGGCTACAGTCAAGTTTCGATGGCGAATCAAACCATTCATATGGGAAATAACCTTTTGTCTCCTCGGATTGATATGCTTTCAGAAAGGAGTCCAGAGTTGTTGCTTCGTCGACAAAATTTACAATATCGAGAAATTGAACATCCCCAAATATGAAAGAAATAAATTGATTTGCCTTCTTGATTACCGTAGGTGTAACAGCTTTGTCGTTAAGGAGATGAGGAATGAGATAGCTTTTGATTAAATTCAGATCATACTTTCCATTGTTGAATCCAAAAACTGGTAGAATGTCAACATAGTTATTGAAATGACACTGGAGATCAAGGCGCTGCTTTTGTTGGTATTGTAAAAAATTTTTAGTTGCATTACTATCTTCTGTTTCACTACTGATATTTGATTGAGTTTCGGAAATAATTTGCAGTCTGGAGGAAACATCATTCAACCTGGTTTGGATCTCTGCTTCCACCTCCAAGAATTTGGATTTCACATCCACCTTGTTTTTTGCTGCTAGTATTTCCAGTTGAGCTACAAAGGATATGATGAGACGATTAGGATCGTTTTCGCATAAGAAAACTAGTCCGTCCAACAAATTTGAGGAGATTGATACCAATACAGGTACATGAGTACCAATCCATGGTGTTATTGATATCCACTGAATGAACACATATTGCTTCGAAGTCGAAGACGGCTAAATTTTTGAAGAGAGTATCATCTTCTGGATAAGCAATTGAGAAGTTGTTAAGCTTCTCAAACAGTGTTTCTGGCAAAGAATAAACAGCTCTCGGATAGACATTTTTCACTTGTTCTTCACAAGTTTTCAAGTGACGATTGAAGTTTCCGGAATCTTTGAAAAAGACATCACAGCTGGGACAACGAAACTTCTTGAAGAATTTGTTGATATCATTAACATAACATATAAAATATGGTTGTTATACATAAAATATGGTTGTTATACCGAAGCAATTTGATGTTTTTATCATATGTTTCAACGCTTCGTCGAACAAGCTCACCAATAACTTCGCCATCTTCAATGTCAAAATCATAGACGAAAAAATTTTGTTTTATTAGTTCTTCAATTATAGAAATTTGATCAAAGGAAACACCTGCAGATTGTTCGGCGTCGGAACCACTTGCTGTAACAACAAAATTGTGAAATATTTTATTTGCATTTGGTTCAACATCTATTGATCCAAATAAATGATTTGCAATTGCACGGAATAAATACAAACTATCGTTATACGGTTCATCGTGTCCATTTGAAACGAGACAATTAACCTCATGGTTCCTCAACAATGGCTCTGGAAGAGGAATATCAGTGCAACCCATAAGTATATTTTTAAGAAGCGCATAAGTATATTTTTAAGAAGTATATTTTTAAGAAGCAAAAACGGTAACATTTGTAATTACAGTGAATCGCCATTTTGAGATTTGACGTTCTTTTGTACATGTTTCGATCAAGTCTAGTTTCTCGATTTTGTTCTGAAGGTTTAATAAATCGTTTCTATTGCTCAGAAGAAAAACTTGATCCAGGAATAAGTTATATTCATGCGGATAATATTATCGGTAATCGTTTGTCTCTATATTTTGCAAAATAAAACCCAATGCTAGGTTAATTTTGCGGCACACTTCAATTTTGTGAAAATTTCATCGAGTTTTTCATTGACCTTTTTGTTGTCCAAATCCGATAAACTGAGGTTGAAAGCTTCTTGTCAGCCATGCTCAGCAGGCATAGCAAAAGGTAAATGCTGACAGGCTGCCAGTTCTTCAATCAATGACTCGCTATCGTTATCAACTTTCTCCATAATCTCACGGACACGGTTTGTTTTTGAGTATCCAATTTTTGTGCTGGCTTGATGTACATTTTTTCGGTGAAGTTGCAGTGAGTAGAAATGTGGGAACTGTTTCTGACAGACAACACACTTGTTCAGTGTATTACGAACTTTTGCTTCGTGAGCCTTCGCAATATGGTATGACAATTCTGCAGCATTCTTTGTCGCAAAATTACAATTCCTTTTCTTACAGTAAAGCGTCCCCATCATATATATCTTCCTGTGGCGAGCAATATGAGCCTTTACAACAGATTTTCCACATTTTTCACAGTTGACGGGTAGGTTTCGATCTTTTGTTATAACTGGGTAATTTTAACTATGGAATGAACAAATAGATGTTTTATTTTTGTCGAAAGCTATTGACATCTGAGTGTTAGAATATGAATAAACAAATGTCTCTCAAGTTCTGCAGAATTTCATGGTGTATTCATGACTACATGCAAACAAAAAAGTTGAAATAATTCTTAATTACTAAAAATAGATTTTAATTCGAGTCGTCAACCAATCGCAGCAAAGTTTGCAAAACTTCGGGAAATTGCGACAGCCATAATTCGTGTACACAACTTCAACAACCCTGATTTATTTACTTTATGTCTAGACACAATTTATTCACAAGCAATGAAAACAACCAAATCTTACCACATTCAACTTCGAGAAAATGCGACAGCTTTGATTTGTTTGCGGAGCTTCGGAAAAACCAGACAGCCTTGATTTGTTTACTTAGTGTCTAGACAGAATTTGTTTACAAGCAATTAAAATAATAAAAATTTATGAATTTTCATCGTAGAACAACCACAAAATTTTGTTTACTCAGTGTTCTCAACTCGGCTCAGTAATTGATAGAGGTAATTAACTTTTTGTTCACTCAGTTTAGTCTCTTACTATGGTTGAGGCTATGTACGAAAACAGTCCAGAATACTTCACAAAATTTCAAAAACGATTCAAATACACTATTTGCGACACAGAACCAAACCTACAAGATTCTGGAATAGAAAAATTTGCGTACGATTATCATTCATCTTTGACTGTTATGGATGATTGTTCTTTTGGTTCCAACCATTGGCATCTTATTTTTGAGAATACAAGTTCGAAAGATAATATCGTTTTTTCTTCGTATGCTGCTGCGACGATACCTTGTCTCGTGACTTGTTTCAAATTCCTTATTGTGCCTACAGAAAAAAGTTTTGTTAATCGTGGTGCTATTGTTTCTCGCTTACATGTTGCTGTGGAGTATTTGTCAAAGTTTAATCATGTTTCAACCCACAAAACTAAAAAAAAACAACTTCTTCTGCCTAATCCTGTAAAAAAAAACTCTTAACAATTACTAAAACTTCTAACAAACATGCTTCTACTATCCCTGATATAACTATAAAACGATTTTGTCAACTAATGCTTGGTGAACAGTCATCTTCTCTCTATCAGATTATGGATATTCTTTTGAGTGGACAAGGGAGTTTTGTACGAGAGACTTCAGACTATTTAATAAACTTCCAATTCTGTAAAATTCTAGTATCTAAAGAAAATGTTTTGGTAGAAAAATTTCATTGAATTTTACTCCATATGTTTTTCAAATGCTAGCAATTGCAATTCATTTACATCTGGTACAAAAGGAAATTTACTGCTATAAAAATAGTGCGCAATATAAATGCAAAATAAACCACACAGTTGTGAGTCTGCTGATTGCAGGGGTGATTGAATATCTCTCCTGTGCTCTATAATATCCATCATCATTTGCAAATCAGTACATTGCTGTAAACGTGAGAAAATATCTTTGTAGGCAGTCAGAGGTAATGCTAAAGGGTTTGCAAATTATAGTACGGGGTATGCGTAGCGTTTGGCAAGCATCACCCAATGCGCTCCAAAAGAATTGGCTCGTGATGCGTTTAAAATTATAAAACTGTTTACAGGTAAATTTAGGGGATAATTGCCAGCAGCATAAACATCTCGAAATTTGTATTTTAGATGCTTGCACTTTTTAATTTGAAAATAAATTTGATCTTGGTCCAATAGTTTGCGTTCATAGGCAGAATATTTTTGGATACGTTTCTTGCAGAGTCAATATACATCGTAGATGATTTTTCGCCAAGAAAGAAAACTTCAACGTTGTTTGTTAAAGCTGTATCAAATTTCAGCTCCAACAATATAGAAGAATTTGTTAGTTCAGGATGAATGAAATCAAGTGTGGCCTCTTGCGTACTTGTCAGGTCCAAAACCATTATAAAATGGTTTGTAAATTCACTCAATGTTATTCCACGACCGTTTTCTACATAGGCTAATGCACTCATTGAATTGTAGTACAAACGCTTGTTGTCAACTGTTGACATTTGGTGTACCAGCTGTAGCGAAACCGTTTTGGAGCACTGTAATCTCACGCAGCCCAATTTTTCGATAGCTGAAGGGATTCACTGTATTAGTGCCAATGAAAGCATCACCAGCACACAATGCAATTATAAGTCGTTTTATTGTTTCTTTTGTGAAGATATCTTCATGCTTCCAATTTTGCTGACCCGTTGTCGCAAGAAAAATTTTCGTTATTACTTCATTGTATCGATACATTGCGGGTGTTCTCAAAAGTGTTTTCTCAATGGCTCCGACTACGTTGTCTGATACGGTCGTCTTTCTAACAAAAAGATTGGCTTCATCAATTTTTACCTTGTTATTTTTGCCAGCTGCTTCACTTATGGTAGCAAAACCATCTTGGGATCTTCGGAAGGAAATTATCAGGGTAACTCCACTTACTAAGTGTTTTTCGCACGAGAAAAAATCAACAGCTAGTTTTCCAAAAAGAGCAATTTGAGCTGATTCTATCGCAGCCTGCTTTCTTGTATCTTTTATTGCATTAGCAATTGCGCTGGGGTTTGCTTCATACTCATAACTTTGACACTCTAATCAACTATTCTTTGCATCTGTACCGTGCAAGATTTCTGTTTCTATGTAACCTTTGTGAGCATAGTGTCCATTGGCAAATGAGATTTTTATTCCATTTGCAGAAACGGTACAGTCGGCAAATAGGAAATGAAGGACATTATTCACGAAAAATGCGGGATCAGTATTAGCGGGAAAACCTGCGTCATATCGTAAATCAGTTCCATCAACATTTTGTATTCGGCATTTGATTTCCAAATAAATTTTCTGCAAATCAATGAAATTGTTGCGATCACCAACAACTTCAAATTCGAGCGATGATCCAGAGGGAGAATAAAGTGGTCCAGTTTTTTGCTCGAATGATTGATCAAATGTAACTAGCAAAGTTGGTTTTTCAAATAAATCCAAGGAGCTGTGAGTAGCTTCGGAAGGTATTACAATATTAGTTCGCATTTTTCACTCTCGAGAAGCAATGCAGTCAACTCCTTCTTGGTTGTAGTTTTCTAGAAATGATTTTTTTAGTGGAAAGTTTTTTGTAGGTTCGAGGTTTAGCGTAGTGTTGTCTTCGACGTTTAATCGCTTGCCGTCAAATAAATGATTTGCAATTGCACGGAATAAATACAAACTATCGTTATACGGTTCATCGTGTCCATTTGAAACGAGACAATTAACCTCATGGTTCCTCAACAATGGCTCTGGAAGAGGAATATCAGTGCAACCCATAAGTATATTTTTAAGAAGCGCTGCAAAAACGGTAACATTTGTAATTTCTGTGAATCGCCATTTTGAGATTTGACGTTCTTTTGTACATGTTTCGATCAAGTCTAGTTTCTCGATTTTGTTCTGAAGGATTAATAAATCGTTTCTATTGCTCAGAAGAAAAACTTGATCCAGGAATAAGTTATATTCATGCGGATAATATTATCGGTAATCGTTTGTCTCTATATTTTGCAAATTAAAACCCAATGCTAGGTTAATTTTGCGGCGCACTTCAAATTTGTGAAAATTTCATCGAGTTTTTAATTGACCTTTTTGTTGTCCAAATCCGATAAACTGAGGTTGAAAGCTTCTTGCCAGCCATGCTCAGCAGGCATATCAAAAGGTAAATGCTGACAGGCTGCCAGTTCTTCGTTCAATGACTCACTTTCTCCATAATCTCACGGACACGGTTTGTTTTTGAGGATCCAATTTTTGTGCTGGCTTGATGTACTTTTTTTCGGTGAAGTTGCAATGAGTAGAAACTTGGGAACTGTTTCTTACGGACAACACACTTGTTCAGTGTATTACGAATTTTTGCTCCGTGAGCCTTCGCAATATGGTATGACAATTCTGCAGCATTCTTTGTCACAAAATTACAATTCCTTTTCTTACAGTAAAGCGTCCCCATCATATATATCTTCCTGTGGCGAGCAATATGAGCCTTTACAACAGATTTTCCACATTTTTCACAGTTGACGGGTAGGTTTCGATCTTTTGCAGGCATTTTGTTACAACTGGGTAAGTTTAACTATGGAATGAACAAATAGATGTTTTATTTTTGTCGAAAGCTATTGACATCTGAGTCTTAGAATATGAATAAACAAATGTCTCTCAAGTTCTGCAGAATTTCATGGTGTATTCATGACTACATGCAAACTAAAAAGTTGAAATAATTCTTAATTACTAAAAATAGATTTTAATTCGAGTCGTCAACCAATCGCAGCAAAGTTTGCAAAACTTCGGGAAATTGCGACAGCCATTACTCGTGTACACAACTTCAACAACCCTGATTTATTTTCTTTATGTCTAGACACAATTTATTCACAAGCAATGAAAACAACCAAATCTTACCACATTCAACTTCGAGAAAATGCGACAGCTTTGATTTGTTTGCGGAGCTTCGGAAAAACCAGACAGCCTTGATTTGTTTACTTAGTGTCTAGACAGAATTTGTTTACAAGCAATTAAAATAATAAAACTTTATGAAATTTCATCGTAGAACAACCACAAAATTTTGTTTACTCAGTGTTCTCAACTCGACTCAGTAATTGATAGAGGTAGTTAACTTTTTGTTCACTCAGTTTAGTCTTACTATGGTTGAGGCTATGTACGAAAACAGTCCAGAATACTTCACAAAATTTCAAAAACGATGCAAATACTCTATTTGCGACACAGAACCAAACCTACAAGATTCTGGAATAGAAAAATTTGCGTACGATTATCATTCATCTTTGACTGTTATGGATGATTGTTCTTTTGGTTCCAGCCATTGGCATCTTATTTTTGAGAATACAAGTTCGAAAGATAATATCGTTTTTTCTTCGTATGCTGCTGCAACGATACCTTGTCTCGTGACTTGTTTCAAATTCCTTATTGTGCCTACGGAAAAAAGTTTTGTTAATCGTGGTGCTATTGTTTCTCGCTTACATGTTGCTGTGGAGTATTTGTCAAAGTTTAATCATGTTTCAACCCACAAAACTAAAAAAAAACAACTTCTTCTGCCTAATCCTGTAAAAAAAAACTCTTAACAATTTGAGCTGATTCTATCGCAGCCTGCTTTCTTGTATCTTTTATTGCATTAGCAATTGCGCTGGGGTTTGCTTCATACTCATAACTTTGCCACTCTAACCAACTATTCTTTGCATCTGTCCCGTGCAAGATTTCTGTTTCTATGTAACCTTTGTGAGCATAGTGTCCATTGGCAGATGAGATTTTTATTCCATTTGCAGAAACGGTACAGTCGGCAAATAGGGAATGAAGGACATTATTCACGAAAAATGCGGGATCAGTATTAGCGGGATCACCTGCGTCATATCGTAAATCAGTTCCATCAACATTTTGTATTCGGCATTTGATTTCCAAATAAATTTTCTGCAAATCAATGAAATTGTTGCGATCACCTACAACTTCAAATTCGAGCGATGATCCAGAGGGAGAATAAAGTGGTCCAGTTTTTTGCTCGAATTATTGATCAAATGTAACTAGCAAAGTTGGTTTTTCAAATAAATCCAAGGAGCTGTGAGTAGCTTCGGAAGGTATTACAATATTAGTTCGCATTTTTCACTCTCGAGAAGCAATGCAGTCAACTCCTTCTTGGTTGTAGTTTTCTAGAAATGATTTTTTTAGTGGAAAGTTTTTTGTAGGTTCGAGGTTTAGCGTAGTGTTGTCTTCGACGTTTAATCGCTTGCCGGCCCCGTGTTATGCGTGAATGGAAAGAACCACCAATTTCATTGCGGGCTGTTTTTGCAACCGTGCTTTTCAACGCCTGCTTTGCCGACTTTCGTTTCATTGCTACTTCAACCAACTCAGGTGCACCCTGCACTAAAAGCTCTCGACCAATTCTTTTGGCAGCAGGCCATATAATTTTTCTGGGCAATGGTAAAGCAACTCTTCCAATACCTGCAGCGAGGGCTCCAAAGCTACTTCCTCTTTGACGATAATGACCAGAGAAAAAAGGCCTGGACTGTGATGCTTGGTTGCTATAGTAAGCTTCCTTTCACTTGATTTTTTGAAACTTTAAGCTTACTATCAATTTTCCTGACCATTAAATGAAATAAGTTTTCCGGCTTCGTTCCTCAATTCTACTTTAATGTTCTGCATATTGTTAGAAAGTATGGGTTTGTTATCCAGAATTGTAAATGTCTTGTGGTGAATGGGTGTAACTGTGTTTATGCTACCGTTTTTTAAACGTCTTTCGGACTCAATGATTTTAATTACAGGAACTCTCACGTCTCCAATATTCTGATATTTTATGAATTGTAAATGTCTTGTGGTGAATGGGTGTAACAGTGTTTATGCTACCATTTTTTAAACGTCTTTCGGACTCAATGATTTTAATTACAGGAACTCTCACGTCTCCAATATTCTGATATTCTATGACGTCTATGTAGACAAATATCAATTGTGAGCCACAGGTTAGGCCACTGAAAAGTCACTTTGGTGTCTATTGAGTGTTTTGTGTGATTTGTTTCCAATATGAATGTATCCATCAATCGAGTTGTCTTTTATACCCTTGAAGCCGAGAATACTTGGAACATCTTCGTTTTCAAATGATAAATCCTCATTCGCTCCGATTTGTAAAACCAGTTTATGAGTAATTTTGTCAAAAGTAAAATCAAATTGTTTAAACTGAGCAATTCGCCTAAGTTCATCCATTAGTTGATCCAAGCTACTGTAAATGCCTTTGCGAATTTTTCTAAGGAGGCCACTGCGATTAACTGAGGCGTCGAGTTCGGCTCCCGAGTTTTTATAAACGACTAACACATTTGAATTGACGTTGTTGATGTTTGATGGGAAAGATATTGAAGATAAAGCTACTTGCCATTCTCCATCCAAAACAAGTGGTTGAGCTAACTGGTTACGGAATTTTTCCATTGTATTTTCACCAAAAACTTCCATTGATGCGTTGGATATTAAGTCGATTGTGAATTCTTTGGCGGGATTCATTTTATTCGTTTAACACATTTACTTGGACTAATTCCGGCTCCTAAAATTTACCTTCAGTTATATCGTTGTGTGCATCTATAAGATTTTACGTTGTTGGACTCACAGTAGCAATTTTGAATATCGTAAAAACTTCGTTTGTATAATTTTGTTTATAACCTTTTCTGAATTTTTCGTCGGGCTTTGCAATCCGAACAAGGTCTCCTTTTTTGTATTTTGGTTTGTACTTTTTTGTGTCGATTGCAAGTGATATTGAAAATGGTTCATGTTTTTTGAACACTTTATTAGGTGCTAATTGGGTAACCCGGTTAACACGACTTTTTATTGTATTTACAAACTGGGGCAAATCTTTAATATACGTCCAAGTCCATTTTTCCTCCAAATATTTGTAAATAATGTTTTTAAGCGATCGAATGTTCCTCTCCGCGAAGGCTGACTTAGTTTCACTTTCTGTTGTGTACAAATGAATTCCGCTCTTTTAACAAAGTGTTTTGAATTCTCTTTTGAACTCTGATCCCTTGTCGGTTCATACTTTCTCTGGCTGTTTCTTCTTGATCATTTTTTTGAACGCTTCAACGGCATCTTTTGCATATAAAGCCTTCGTTGGTTGCACTCGTAAGTAACGCGATAAAACATCCACAGCCACTAACAAACATTTTACGCCATTGTTGTGTTGTGCTACTTTATCCATATACGCAACATCGACAGACCAAATTTCGTTTATTCTGAATGCAACAGCTTTCAGTCGAGAAACTTTTTCTCATTGGTTTGTATTTCGTGTAGGGGGCTTTAGACTGAAGATAGCGAACAATTTTGCTTCTGGTGAAACCACTTGCTTTCTTTAAATTAGCAATGCTACCAAATGCAGCACTGCCTTTCGTGTACAATTTGTCTGATTGTTTAACTTGATAGGAAGTAATTTTTCCAGAGGCTGGTTGGTTCGATTTATTTTTCTGCTTCTTCAAAGCTTCCTTCGTCGTTGTCAGAAGCTTTTGCTTTTTTTCTGCGGGATTTTGAATCAATTTCTCTGTCTGACTCATATTCCAAAATTGAAGTTTCTCTTCAGATGATAAATTTAAAATCTTTTTGGCATACGTGTTACAAGTCAAATGTGGACCAATATCGAGAAGTGTTAATATTCTGAATTGTTCGAAAGATAGTTTACAAGTGGTTTGCTGTAGATTGTAAACAAATGTAGCGGCAAGAACGTCCGTATTTGAACCTCTGATAAGCAATCTCTTTGATGAGTCCAAGGACACAGAATCTGATTCCTCTATTATCTCCAATATTTTTCTTGCTCTTTCAAATTTTTTCCCCTTCAAGATTCTAATATCATTCAGCACTCCTTTTCCCTTGTCTGTCGTAAATGATTTCTCCATAGACTCGTTTATTGTATTTCTATCACCCACTGGAGCGTCAGTTTGTTGTTCTGTATCCTGTTGCGAGGCAGAAGGAGCTGATGGTGACTTGTTTCTTTGGAAAAGCGATATCTGCTTGGCTGGGTTGTGACTGTTTTTGTTGCTGAACAATTGAGATATATGAGGTTGCTCTCTTGTAAAAATCTGCTTGGGTATTAACACAAAGTCTTCAGTATGCGTTTTGTTCCAGATACTCTATGCAGGGTATTGCTATGAGTTGAATGAGATTGTTGCCCGAGGGAGATTGAACTATTTTTAACCGTTCAGTTTTCCCTACTTTTCTGTTCGAAAGTATATGCAGAGTTTTTTCAAATTTTTTTAGTTCTTTTTTATTGACTGGAATAACTCCAGAGAAAAGGTTCATCACACAATCACTCAGAAACCAAATGACGTCGCTGTCTCTGACTAATTTGAACTCAATGTTGGAGTTCTTGTTTGTGCTATTTGCCCATTGCTTGAGCATAAGCAAATATTTTTTTTTCAATCGTAATTGGTGTGATGGCTGCTTCTTGTGCAGGAACGTAAAAAATTGAAGGATCAGGTCCAATAATTTGTGATGCAAATTGTAAACCCTGACTGGTTTTGGGATCGAGATCAATAATCAAATGTCCATATGGCTCAGCTGTTGCTAATTTATAGGCATCTTTGAGTAACAGGAGACAATTCAACTGCTTGCCAAGGTATTCGATTTGTTGAATGTTGCGCAGAGACTTGAATAATATAATGTGTGTTGTTTTCAAGTCAATTGTTCTCGACCATTTGCTTTGATGAAACAAATTATGCTTAACATATATAACATGAAGTTTACGATAGCGTCCAAATGTAGCTGTTTTTACAAATTCTTTGTCATTAAAAATTTCCTGGCATGAGTCGTCAAAAATAAGAAGACAGTTCGAAAGATTCTTCGTTATCTCCAATCCCGAATAATTGATGAATTCAATGCGTGCTACGCTACCTTGCATTTCTCTGAACAGTGGTTGGAACTCCTTGTGAAAGTAATAAATTTTCTCAAAACGCTGATAAAAACTGTTCCCCTGCAGCATGTGAAACATCAGCTCAGTTTCACCAGAACCGCTGGGTCCAACAATTGACATGAATATCCTGTCATGTGTCAGAATCACTTTGTTCA
This sequence comes from Convolutriloba macropyga, assembly GCF_964194025.1. Lineage (NCBI taxonomy): Eukaryota > Metazoa > Xenacoelomorpha > Acoela > Convolutidae > Convolutriloba > Convolutriloba macropyga. The sequence goes on along the minus strand of NC_134482.1, from coordinate 26,340,549 downwards.
TAGTTTTGGATTTGGCAAAATATAACCAACTAAGCTTGACAACAATGCAATCCAAATTGATTTTTCTTCACAACTTTCTGACAAAAGAAAGAGCCTAGTGAAGCAAAGGATGATCATTAGAACTATGATACTGACTTGAACAAACAATATTACTTCAGACCGTGGCACCGATGAGTTGGAACAGCAACGCCATGGAGGTCTCTCTTTGTTGTTTACATCAAACAATAAATTGCTAATACCCGCATCAGCCTCGTCTCTTTGAAGCATTCGATTTTTTTTTGTTTCAAAAGTTAATTGCAACCAGAACGATATAAAATATCAGATATGTAATTTATTCACTGTTTTCTATTGGCCACTGATTCATATACCAGAATTCAAACAAATTGAAACCTTTAATATGACTTTTTGTCTCTAGTTTATAACAAACAGTTGATGAGTCATTTTCTTTATACGATGGTTGACTGAAGGCTTTTTCAACTTCGGGGTGCTCCTAGGCATATAGCCGCAACTCATTCGGCATCTCTTTCAGGGTTATCTCACGTTCCGGTAGTAATTTTTTCAACCTAAAGGGAGGAACTTTTTTGTCTGCCCATTGCTTCCAACGTGGGATTCGCTGCTCTTTTGGTGGCGGCGGTGGCTTCTGGTTTGTTTTGTTCATAGCCATAATTGAACTGATTCCGATGTTCTCGAGCTCTCTGTTTATTTTTCACATACAATTGGAAATGATAGAAGTTGTCAATTACAGGGAGGAAAGCTCTGAAGCTGTCGAGTTCTTCTGGAGATAGCGTAATTGTTGCGAAGTAAAGTTTTGCTGCTGAGCTTAAAGCAAATTGTAACGAGGTTGTGCTGTTTTTGGCTTATTGTTGAGATAGTTCACTCGGTTCTGTTGATGACTTGAAAAATTATTCTGTATTGGTGGAGAGGAATCCTGAACTCTGTTGAATATTACTATCGGCTGATTGTCAAGAGGAGTCAAGCAAATGAATATCTTCAAGTTGTCTGACAGATAGGTTGTTAAAGTTGCCGTCTCTTATCTGTTCATCACTTTGTGTCCACTGTGAAAAAATTCTGGTTTTACGTTCTGCACAATGATTGAATATTTGACAGTCTGCTGTAAAATTATTGGAATGTAGACTGCAAGAAGCAAATGTTTACTCTGGAAGTATTTCTGAAATGCGGGGACAATTTAAGGTTTCTAGATTGTAAATTTTTTCTGTAACAACATGCTGAGGACCTCACACTTTTCGGTGCCTTTTGCAAAAAAATCCGTGTAAGTCGGAAAACGAAACTTAGACAAATTGTTTTCAGGTCACTGTAAGGCGTATCACCGTCGTCCCAATCGAGACAGTGCAGGTTGTGTGTCAGCCAAATAACAATTTGTTGATCGTGTGTCGGTAATTGTTCAAAGCTAACTGGTTGTTTGAAAAATATTGTATCGCAGTAACTGCAACACAAGCTGAGTTCTTTGATAATGAATCCAATTGAATTCAGTTTGAAACCTTCGAGATCGAGAACAACAATATTTGCGGACTTGCTTCCAAAAATTTAGCATTACAGCTCATGGAATAATTGGGAATAAAAAACTTTCACTGATAGCACAAACAGTATTCCTGTCAAACAACCAAACAAACAATTATTTACTGGTGAATA
>NC_134482.1:26271399-26333899 GCF_964194025.1 Convolutriloba macropyga | reverse complement strand
CAATGTCAGTATAAAGTTGATGATCTCGTCCATGATTGATCGGTATTACATGCACCCACTAATCTAGGAGGAACGCGGTAAATTTTGTTCGACTTAAATTTTTCTTGAACTGAACACAGGTCATATTTAAATTTGAGGAGTTAAACTCGCTTATCAAAGTAAGAGTTTGCGTTGTAACAGGTGCACTAGTTTTTCCTTTGTCTAGTGAAAACGAGGGTGAAAATTAAAACAATTTTTATGGTACAATAAAAAAATAATTCAATCCCATTCTTTTTTGCTGGTTGTTTCTCCAGCAAGGCTCGCTGATATATCTTTCAAATGAGCTTACCCGTTATCGAGGCTGATTTTCATCTTCGTAAATGATTTTCGTATCTTCGGAATTTTGATCAGCTGACTACTCTCCAAATGTAAACAACAACACAAAATTGCCAAAACAAAGGTGGAATAACAATCAATTTCTCTCATCATGGCCTCCTGTAACTAATTGCAGTGATGCAAGCTAAAATTATGACTCAAAACTATTTTTACGAAAAGCACTGATAACTGATGTCATGTACATTGTTAGGTCTCACATCCGAGTTGCTCTTGAGTTAGCGCCCTGAGACAAAAGCTGAGTTTAGTTAGCACCCGTCTCTATTTTTTAGTTCCTTTTAGGGACTAGGAGATATGTATGCAGGTTAAACGTGAAAAATTCCGCCCTATAGTTTTACCCAGTGGAAAATCATTGCGACCATTTTTCACAACTTTAATTTATCAATAATATTTTTTACAGTCAAAAGTGTGAAATTTAACGTAACTTCTGATCAAACTTTGAAAACAACTTTTAGGCCATTGACCGCTTCCAAAAGTGATCTGCCCCACCTATTAAGTACTGATATAACGCATTGGTAGGTTAGCAAAAATCTCAATGTGAAGTTAATGAAGTTCGGTCGATATTAACTTAATAAGGGGAAAAAGGGCGACAAAATATTAACTTTTTGTCAAACTTCAGAGCTAAGTGACGGTAATAGAACTAATTTGTTGCATTGAATTGATCCCTGAACAGAGTTAAAACAACGTTGATTGATAATATCAATAAGGCAATAAATGTTTTGGAGAACACAGGGTACGATTTCATCTGTCACCAAAACTTCGAGGCACAGATTGTAGTTTGAAAGGTTGATCTTAGACTTAAAGATGTGAAAGTCTAATTTTTTGTCCTAATTTTAGTGTCCAATAGGACGCTAAGTTTAGGAAAAAATTAGGTTTTCACTTCTTTAAGTCCAAAATCAATCTTTCAAGCAATGAAATTTAAGTTTTGACGTTTGAATCAAACCGCTATAAACAATCGGCTGCTTTGCAATTGCGAGATAGAGATGCCTGGTTTACCTCAACTCCTGTTTACTTTCAAGAAAACCTTTTTCTGACTAATCTCCAAAATTGTACTCTTAATTTCAATTGCAAATGGGATTCAACACTTTTGTACCCTTTGTACATTTTTCTAAATAAGTTTAAATAAAATAAATAGAAATTAGTCGCCCTGGGGCCTCATGCCCAGCACTCGGGCGAAGGCGCTCTCGTGCCAGGGCACTAAGTCCCTCGCGTGACTAAGAATTTGTTCTAACTTATCGTTAGGCACTCAATCTGTAAAAAACGAGTATATTGTCAGATTTATCTATTTCTTCTGTGCCTTTCAAAGAGAGTAGTTGAACGAAACTATTCGCCAGCCATAAAATAGAAAATTTTTGCCAAGCAAAGGATAAACAAATCGCAATCCATCGAAAAAATGAGGAGATGACGTAAATTTTTCAATTATCGAACAACATAAGTTCAACTATTTTTGCGATAACAGCAGTTGAATTACCTATCGTCATAACAGGACAGTGGCCGATGAAAGCTACAAAACTCCGATGAAAGCTACCGGCAGGGGCAAAAATAATTTTGAAATCGAAAGTTATCTGAGACACTTTTAAGCATGGCATCTATTAGACTATAGTTTAACATTGTTTTCCAACTACAGTTTAAGGTTCAGTTGAAACTTCTCAACTATCTTCTCAACACAGTAAAAAAAATCGTAGTGATGAGTCTTCATGTAAATCACTGAATCATTCAAAATTTACACTTTGGGTGACTCTGTTAGTCCTGGCAATTTTGTGTTCTTTAGTTCTGTAAAATGAATTTCATGCTAGTTTCGTGTTTCTCTCGTCTTGGAAAGTTTTTGTTGTTGTTTGATTAATGGTAAATGGCAACCAATCAAGAAGGCATTCACTGAGTATTAAGAACAAAACACGGCTTTAATTCACATTTTCACAATTAATCCTCCGTTCGTATTGCGTTCGTTGGCTCAAAATATATTTGAAGTTATATACAATATAAGTACAAAGTTAAAAACCAGAATTAGTGGTTCCGTTTTTTTAAAGTCGAAATAAATTTTGAAGCCACCAACGTTCATTTCCAACGGTCCAAATTTCATTTGTTGCTGCAGATGCTGTTTTAACAAGCGTTTAAGATGTGAGCGTAATCTGATAATCCGGACTTCACGCGGAAGTTTATTCCACTTTTGGATGCTTTTTTTGTAATGGTCGACTGCTCGACCTTAGGAGAATTAGCTGTTCAGTCCTGTTGTTTTTTCTTGCTTAGACGTTACAACTTAGAAGAAAACTTTCAGTGCCTTCTAATTTCAATAATGCAATATCATTCCTAAATCTTGAAAAACTCATTTGGCTCATTCAATTTCTGCAGGAAAAATGTCAGATTTTACTAAGAGATCTCTAGATATCTCAAACTTTTTAGTCAAAGCAAACTTTATTTCCCCTATTGATTGGTCGATTAATTTGCTGCATTGCAGAGCAATTCAACTTTTGAAAAAATAGAGCACCGAAAGTTAAATGAGAAAGGACTAGGGTTTTAACAAGCATCAATCGTTCTTGCAGAGGTAACTTATAACGTATAAAGTATATGGATCTAATCGCTGTGGCCGATTTTGATAGGACTTTGTTCAGTTGTACATGAAAGTTTACTTTAGAATCGATTATTATACCCAAGTATCTGCAGTGACTTTGTGGCCTAATTTGTCCCCGAAAGACTATTGGAACAAAATTTTCGTTTACTTCAGAGACGCAAAGAAGTTCAGTTTCACCAGTATTCATGGTTAATTTGTTTTGCTCCAGATAAATATCTGTTTTCTCCAGTCTTTCAGAAACACAATTTTCCAGTTCGGCGATATTGCTTCCGCTAAGATGGAAACTTGTCTCATCGACAAACTGAAGTATTTCGAAGTTTTCTTGTACCTTTTCTCAAAAATCATTAACATAGAGAAGAAAAACATGTGGCCTTAAAAACTTTTCTTGAGTAACACCATGATTTGTTTCCAACCATTCTGTCGAAGACTTATGCTTTTGAAATTCAAACTGTGTACTCTTCAAATTTTTTTCTTTTTAGAAATATTCGTTAACCTGGTTGAGAAGTCTATGCTCAAAAAGTTTTGCAAACATTGGAGTAATTGAGATAAGCATATAGTTCTCAGAAAAATTTGCATCCTTTTTCGTAGACCGGACTGATAAAAGGAGGATCTAATTTTTCTGGGAAATTATTTTGACTAATGCAAGCGTTAAAAACAAACGACAAATGCGTTCCGGTTGCAAACTTTGCTGCCTTGATTGCCCAAGCATTAAAGTTGCCAGGACCGGGAGACCTTTTGTTATCGAGTGAACAAATGGCATCATAAAATTCTTTTAGTGTGACTGTTCTGAAGCAAAACTTTTCCCTAACTTTTATGCAAGAAATATTTGGAGCGCTCACATTTTTTCCAATGTAAAAGCTTAACTTTTGCAAACCTCTATTGAGACAATTTACAATGTCAAGTTCATTTTCTATTTCTCTTTCACCATCAACTAGTTTGTCTATAACGAGACACTCCTTTTTTGTCAATTTTTTTGTGATGAAACCCCGTTGTTTTTTACTTGTTGGTAATTCCTTGACCAATTTTTTGCTAAAGTTGTTTTGGGCTGTTTTCAAACGCCTAGTAACCAAATTTCTCTGATATTTGAAACTGGTATGCGCTTGCTCCGATGGGTTCTTTTTCCAGATATGAAGAAGTATATGCTTTTCCGTGATTTCTTCTCTCAGCTCTTTTGTTAGCCTGGGTTTTCTAGCAATTTTTCTTTCTGGTTGAAAATTTTTTACAAGTGGGGCGTGTAACTCTATAGTAGTACTGAAAACGTTTATGAAAACATTGCACATGCCTATTCCATCTTGCCATTGATATAAGTTACTCCAGTCCTTATTTGAAAGATCAAGACTAAATTTATTTGCATCGAACTTTCTTTTGTTTCTATTGATAAAACTTTGCTTCCTATTTTTAGGGTCAACAAGAAAATTGGTTGTGTACAAAACAATCAAGTGATCCATTTCAATTGATGGGGAAAATCTTGAACCTCTTGAAAATAAACATCAAAAACACTTCTTGTCAAAATATCGATGAAAGTTAATTTCCTGTCAATCACACTCTAGCAACCTGGAATTGGCCCTCGAAGTTTTCCCTATCAGCTTTTCGAAGATTTACCCATTTCCAAATCAATAAGCTATAAAAAAAAGTTTTATCTTACTATTTCACATTATTCAGCGATAACTATTGCAGGAAAAACTATCCTCACAATGACTGCAAAAATTACTACACCATTGTCATAGCCTTTTCAATGATATGCAACAACTCAGCTTCCTCTTGGAGCGTTATCACTTCCAGATGGCAATTGCGGTATTTTTCATGTTCCCCCATCCGTCTCAAAACGCCAATTTGGCAAAATTTCACGAAGCACTGTGACAAAGTTAGGGCAACTAACTGGGGCGACAAGCTCAATGAATTGACATTTTTACCATTTCGATGACTATTCCACAAGCGTTTCTGAATTAACTAAAAAACAATTGACTTAGTTGAGTTTTTACCGGATTTAGTACCTGAGTTTGCTGACCTAGATTCCTTAGTTATATGTCACGATATATGTCTCAGTAGCCTATAGGACTTAGTGCCCTGATATGAGGTTCTTGCCTCCGTGTGCTGGCTAAAAGCGTCTCATGGCCACATTAATGTTTTAACTTCTTTTTTTTGTATCACAAAACAGTTAACCTAAGGCTCGTTACCTTTTGAAGAGCTGTGCAAATACCCGCGCAATTGGGTTGGTATTTCCAAGTATCCTATCATTTTGTTTTCCCCGATGAAGGTGACTACTTGAGGGTAAACACAACAAAGCTTGACTGTGTGGAAAAATAATAAATGACATGATTGAATAATGCATGACTACACTTAATCGGTTCCAGCAATAGAATTTCTCAACCAGATCCTCACTTGTCTTTTCCTATGCAAAACATAATTTAACCATATTTTAAATGCTCTAAATGAAAATTTAATCAACACTTATAGTTGACAACACGTAAAAGACTTTCGCAAAAAACAAAAGCAAGAGGACGCCCTCGAAACTCTACATCAATCAAGTTCCCAGCATGTGGTGCAATGAAAAGGCGAGCGGTAAGGTAAACCAATTAAGCGGCTTCACGAGGCTGCAGGAGACGGAGGTGCCTCTTAGAGTAAAAGTTTAATATAAATACGTAAACGCTTCTAGAGTAAGGAACAAGTACAGACTTGTAAATGACAACAAGAAAAATTGCATTACGGTTAACGAAATGAACCCTAATAAACATTCAGATTAGTTGTTCGGTGTAAGCCAAGATGCATATTGGTCCATTTGCTGGAAGCCTAAATCAACAGTTTTACTTTTTCAAGTAGCAATTTTTATTAATACTGGCTTTTTATTATGGAGTGGGCAGGGTATAAATTGAAACCATGATACCCTAAAACCCTAATTAAACTACATAATGAGAGCTTTCCCATCATATTTGGGGTCCAGGCTGCCCACGCTGGCACCCCAATTAACAATTTCTACAATTTAATACTCATATATCAAAAATACTAGAATCTAATCAGCGTATGTGATTAGAAGTATGAGTCCTGGCCCATATCACGAAAACAAATGGGCGAAAAAACTGCCAATTAGGCAAATTAAAGTAGGGCCCGGACTTGAGTCTCAGAGCATTTCAGTACTGAAACATTGCATTCCAATTGTTCGTTGGCTGAGTACTGTATCAGTGTATCCTAAGAGTATGTTGCTACCTCATTATGGCAGTCTATTCCGATAGATACATTTTTTTTGAAAATAGACTGTACATCATTGATTTTGATTCTCATGATGTTCATACTTAATTCATGAAAAAATCTGAAAATTTCGAGAAAAAATTTGAAATTTTGGGCGATGCATGAAGATAAGATTACTATCTTAAAACATAGTAAACAACGTTTTATCACTAAAAATTACCCGCCAATACCAGAAAATACACGTCAAGTGCATGAAAACTGCCAAATTTGGCCCGAAAGTGCAGTTTTTTATGGCTTTTTCAGATTGTAATGGAATTTCAAACACGCTCAGCTGTGTTCAAAACGTAAAACTTCGATTCACTTTATGGCGAAGTATTGGCATATAAATGTACTGCAGCAAACTACAGATTCAAAAGAGTGTCGTCAGAATTACAGTTCAGGAGTCCGTCAAAATTCAAAAGATCACCTGCAAAAAGGGCACAAAAAATTGGCCAAATTCTACGTTGTTCACCCCTTAGGAGACCTTAAAAGAGCTTAGTGGACTAATGATTTTAAAAAAAGTTACCCTGGAAAATTTTTTTACCCCATTTCAAGAAGGCATTTCAATAGGCAAGCGAGAAAATTTAATGCCAACAAAACACGATTTCACCAAATTAGTTTGGTAGAATACTTAATAAGGTACCAGCAAAATACTTAAATGCGTACACCATTTTTTGAGCTGAAAGCGAAACGAAATTTCTTCAAAAATCAAGCAAAATTGTGTAAAATCAGTATTGAAGATGTGTTTCTGGCCATAACAGGAGTGAACATAGGTCATTCTGGCATGTCTTCATGGCATATCGGGAACAATTTTCCTACCTCGCTATTAAGGCTTTAATGTTTTGTTTCGTTTGACAAGAGACAAAACTCACAGAAAATAAGCGATTTATTCAAAAGTGAAATACTGTTGAAATACATGCAACCATTGGTATAGTTTGCCTCATTGACATGAAGGGCGGCGTGGAAAATTAAAAACATACTTTCTGATTGGCATTAAAAAACCTATCAAAACGAAAACCTATCATTTGATTTAAAATATCTATGAGTCAGCCAGAAAAAAATTTGAAATAAAGAAAGTAAATGGTTCATCAATGAATTTAATGCAGTGTTGAGAGAAAACAGTTTTCAAAAACATAGTGTACATACTGTTTTATGATCAAACATTATCTTGCTAGATACAAAAACCAGACTGGCAAAATAATAATTGCTTACTACTTTCCAGATATCTCTAAATCCCTGTTAAGATGACGAACAAAACTTAGCAAAAAATTGACAGAAGTCACTGTAGAAGCAGTTAACAACTGATTTTGCAAGCTAATAAATGTTATACTGATTCTTCACAACCTCATTGCTCTCGTTCCGAAAACTGACAAAAGCAATAAGAAAAATTGTTTAGTTTACCAACAACAGAAATCACGCTTCTGCTGACTCCGCCTTCAGTTGACGAGAGCTACTCTCTTTTGAAATTGATTAAGTTAAAGAACTTTGTTTTTTTACCGGCTTTTCTTCATTTTTATCCTTCTGAATTGGGCTATTCTTGACAAAAAAGTACACATACACAATCAGAGCTGATTGTTTACTTTTTGTGTCATTATGTAACAACGCGAAAAAAAAACAAATTGCTTCACTCAGAATTTGAGTTCAAAGACAGTCTCAAAATGTCAAGCAAACTTTTCCACCAAGCTCAATTCACAGTTTCTAGTTGAAACGTTTCAAGACACGTTTTCACTAGATTAGATGATTGGTTTAAAGGGGGTAATATTAAATGGATTGCCTTTGAAGATAGTAAAAGAGGCAAAAATAGGAGGAGACTGTTATAAAACAAAAACGTTTTTTTTGGTACGTTCCCATTTTCCTCATGATTTTTTTTTGAGCAAATAAATCGTAGATGAAGTGACAGTAGCACTTACAAAAAAGATTTTAAAAAAATCAAAAAAACTTTCAAAAATTGTTTCATAAGATATTATGCTGGGTTTTCTGTTTGATCTCTTAAAAAGTCGCAGGTACCAAAAATATCTATAACTTTAAGTTTCAAGATAGACAAAGACGTGGAGAAACTTCATAAAGCTCGAGTGTTGACAAATCATTTTGCGCTTCATATGCTTTAAAGACATTATCCGTAAATGTTTTCATTATCTTTAATCGGAGACCATTTTTTGAAAGGTTATTTCCTTTGTCACTTTTCTACTAAGAAAAAACGCGTGTGTATCTATTTTTCTATCTGTTTTTTAATCTGTTTTTTTGAAGTGTCGTAAACAAAAAAAAAACATTAATAACAACAACTAACATTAATAAAGCAATAACAACGCCCTCATGGTATTTTTCTCTTTATAACGACTTTTTTGGCTCCAAAAATTAGCTCGTAATTTATTTAGATAAAATTACTTTTGAAAAACTGAACCTCCAAAAACATACCGACTCCTCCCATGGGAAGTTATCTTTGAGTGACAACAACCTAACTTCGCATGCAGCTAGTGTTAGCGGTGCTTCACATTTTGTGATAACTACTGTGACCGAGGAAATTTCACAAGTCTGTCCATTAGCCCTTGAATGATGGTAGTTTTAACTTTTTGGTGGGTAATGCTTTTATGCCTCAGTTCTATGGAATCATTTAATTTAGATGGCGAGCATTTTAAGTCTTTGTCAATACCATGCTCAAGACTACTATTCCAGTACGCTTAGTTGACCATTTGAACCCGACAAAAATTCTAAACAAAATTGAAATTTACTCAGAATTCTTGTTTGTTCAAACATTTTACTCAAAATTTGACGATAGAATGCTCATAAAATCTCATCGAATGCTAGCTAGGTAGTGTTTTTGCACCGTTGAGTTTGATTGGCTTTCCGTTCACCTTCTGACAACAATCACACCGCGATCGACTCATTCATTTACACCTGCAGTTATTTTGCGTTAAGGTTTACTTCGTCGCTAGGTTTACTTCGTGCTAAACAAACAAATCAAATCAAATTAGTTATAGTTTTTGTTTACTTAACTCTTTGCTATGTAAATAAACCGTATTAATTTGCTACTGGAACCCGGAACCCCAGGCGAGACCGGATGGTTATCTTGCAAGATTCTGCCAGAATCTTGCAAAAAACGGTTATCTTGCAAGATTCTGGCAGAAAAATGGTTATCTTGCAAGATCTGCCAGAAAAATGGTTATCTTGCAAGATTTGCAACAAAAGGGGTCTAATCGTTAAAAAAGTCATAGCAGTGTAAAATTTTCCTTAAATAGAGGCACGAGAGACAAGATACATCTCCGATATTTCTCTTCGAGTTGTAAAAATAGATGAACTGTACTTTCCATTTTTGATATCTATTGCTTTATGCATTTTTCTCTCTTGAATCAAGCTAACTCCAGTTACATCGAAGTTCAAATAGGGCTCAAATACCCAAAAAAACAATTGACAGTAATGAACTAAGTAAGTTAATACCCCAAAAAGCAACAGAAAAATTGATTTTAGGTTTTGCATAGCAACAAAATAAGGTTTTTTGTGCCTAAAAAGGTGAAAATTATTGTTTTCTTGTTATATAGTAGACGTTTTAATCAATATTAGGTGACCAATAGGACTAAAATTAACTGTAAGTGTTCAAATGATAGTAAAAAACATGTAGTTTCTGCAAAAAAAGTCAACCAGAGGTTTAATGTTGCGATAACATAACGTTATTCAATGATTAAGTACGTCCCTCGAGAAGATCGTAAATGGCCATATTTCTCATCCTTCCATTTCGTTCTAAACTCCTTCTATAGCAGAAGAGCGCCCCTAGTAGAACTCAAACACAATTCAGAGAAAAAACAGGAGTATAAAAATTCTTTTGGCATCGAACAATTTTTCTCCCGGGCCCAAACGGAAAGTTTCCTAACAAATTTACAGTTGATAAGCTATCTTAACTACTGGTTTTAATGAAAACAATTCCATGATCTTTTCAACGGTTTATTCCATTAAGACCAGTTGTCAGTTTTTGTAAAAGCACTAAAAAGCTCAAACAAAGGCATCAATGGCCTTGCGGCATATGGTATTTAGTGCTTTTTTCAACTTTTTGTTCTTTAAATGAGACTTTCTGTGCCTCTTTTCATTTCTAATCATATTAGTTGACCAATAGGAATAAAATTAGCTGTAAGTGTTTTAATGATAGTAAAAAAACACGTAGTCTCAGCAAAAAAGTCAGCCAGAGGTTTAATGTTGCGATAACATAACGTTATTCAATGATTAAGTACATCCCTTGCGAAGACGGTAAATGGCCATATTTCTCATCCTTCCATTTCGTACTAAACTCTTTCTATAGCAGAACAGCGCCCCTATCAGAACTCAAACACAATTCAGAGAAAAAACAGGGGTTTAAAACTTCTTTTGGCATCGAACATATCTTCTCCCGGGCCGAAACGGAAAGTTTCATAACAACTTTACAGATGATAAGCTATCTTAACTACTGGTTTCCATAAAAACAGTTCCATGAACTTTTCAACGGTTTATTCCATTAAGACCAGTTGTCAGTTTTTGTAAAAGCACTAAAAAGCTCAAGCAAAGGCATCAATTGCCTTGCAACATATGGTATTTAATGCTTTTTTCAACTTTTTGTTCTTTAAATGAGACTTTCTGTGCCTCTTTTCATTTTTAATCATAATAATTGACCAATAGGAATAAAATTAATTGTAAGTGTTTTAATGATTGTAAAAAAACACGTAGTCTCCGCAAAAAAGTCAGCCAGAGGTTTAATGTTGCGATAACATAACGTTATTCAATGATTAAGTACGTCCCTCGCGAAGACCGTAAATGGCCATATTTCTCATCCTTCCATTTCGTTCTAAACTCCTTCTATAGCAGAACAGCGCCCTAGCAGAACTCAAACACAATTCAGAGAAAAAAAACAGGGGTATAAATCTTCTTTTGGCATCGAACATATCATCTCCCGGGCCCAAACGGAAAGTTTCATAACAACTTTACAGTTGAAAAAGCTATCTTAACTACTGGTTTTCATAAAAACAGTTCCATGATCTTTTCAACGGTTTATTTCATTAGGACCGAGTGTCAGTTTTTGTAAAAGCACTAAAAAGCTCAAACAAAGGCATCAATGGCCTTGCAGCATATGGTATTTAGTGCTTTTTTCAACTTTTTGTTCTTTAAATGAGACTTTCTGTGCCTCTTTTCATTTTTAATCATATTAGTTGACCAATAGGAATAAAATTAATTGTAAGTGTTTTAATGATTGTAAAAAACACGTAGTCTCTGCAAAACAGTCAGCCAGAGGTTTAATGTTGCGATAACATAACGTTATTCAATGATTAAGTACGTCCCTCGCGAAGACCGTAAATGGCCATATTTCTCATCCTTCCATTTCGTTCTAAACTCCTTCTATAGCAGAACAGCGCCCTAGCAGAACTCAAACACAATTCAGAGAAAAAAACAGGGGTATAAATCTTCTTTTGGCATCGAACATATCACCTCCCTGGCCCAAACGGAAAGTTTCATAACAACTTTACAGTTGAAAAAGCTATCTTAACTACTGGTTTTCATAAAAACAGTTCCATGATCTTTTCAACGGTTTATTTCATTAGGACCGAGTGTCAGTTTTTGTAAAAGCACTAAAAAGCTCAAACAAAGGCATCAATTGCCTTGCAACATATGGTATTTAGTGCTTTTTTCAACTTTTTGTTCTTTAAATGAGACTTTCTGTGCCTCTTTTCATTTTTAATCATTATTAGGTGACCAATAGGAATAAAATTAGCTGTAAGTGTTTTAATGATAGTATAAAACACGTAGTCTCTGCAAAAAGTCAGCCAGAGGTTTAATGTTGCGATAACATAACGTTATTCAATGATTAAGTACATCCCTCGCGAAGACGGTAAATGGCCATATTTCTCATCCATCCATTTCGAAATAAACTCCTTCTATAGCAGAACAGCGCCCCTATCAGAACTCAAACACAATTCAGAGAAAAAACAGGGGTATAAAACTTCTTTTGGCATCAAACATATCTTCTCCCGGGCCCAAACGGAAAGTTTCATAACAACTTTACAGTTGATAAGCTATCTTAACTACTGGTTTTCATAAAAACAGTTCCATGACCTTTTCAACGGTTTATTCCATTAAGACCAGTTGTTAGTTTTTGTAAAAGCACTAAAAAGCTCAAACAAAGGCATCAATGGCCTTGCAGCATATGGTATTTAGTGCTTTTTTCAACTTTTTGTTCTTTAAATGAGACTTTCTGTGCCTCTTTTCATTTTGAATCATTATTAGGTGACCAATAGGAATAAAATTAGCTGTAAGTGTTTTAATGATAGTAAAAAAAACACGTAGTTTCTGCAAAAAAGTCAGCCAGAGGTTTAATGTTGCGATAACATAACTTTATTCAATCATTAAGTACATCCATCGCGAAGACGGTAAATGGCCATATTTCTCATCCTTCCATTTCGTACTAAACTCCTTCTATAGCAGAACAGCGCCCCTATCAGAACTCAAACACAATTCAGAGAAAAAACAGGGGTATAAAACTTCTTTTGGCATCAAACATATCTTCTCCCGGGCCGAAACGGAAAGTTTCATAACATCTTTACAGTTGATAAGCTATCTTAACTACTGGTTTCCATAAAAACAGTTCCATGATCTTTTCAATGGTTTATTCCATTAAGACCAATTGTCAGTTTTTGTAAAAGCACTAAAAAGCTCAAACAAAGGCATCAATGGCCGTGGAGCATATGGTATTTAGTGCTTTTTTTCAACTTTTTGTTCTTTAAATGAGACTTTCTGTGCCTCTTTTCATTTTTAATCAATATTAGGTGACCAATAGGAATCAAATTAGCTGTAAGTGTTTTAATGAAAGTAAAAAATCACGTGTTCTCTGCAAAAAAGTCAGCCAGAGGTTTAATGTTGCGATAATATAACGTTATTCAATGATTAAGTACGTCCCTCGCGAAGATCGTAAATGGCCATATTTCTCATCCTTCGATTTTGTTCTAAACTTCTTCTATAGCAGAAGAGCCTCTTTAGTAGAACTCAAACACAATTCAGAGAAAAAACAGGGGTATAAAAATTGTTTTGGCATTGAACAATTTTTCTCCCGGGCCCAAACGGAAAGTTTCCTAACAACTTTACAGTTGATAAGCTATCTTAACTACTGGTTTTCATAAAAACAGTTCCTTGATCTTTTCAATGGTTTATTCCATTAAGACCAGTTGTCAGTTTTTGTAAAAGCACTAAAAAGCTCAAACAAAGGCATCAATGGCCTTCAGCATATGGTTTTTAGTGCTTTTTTCAACTTTCTGTTCTTTAAATGAGACTTTCTGTACCTCTTTTCATTTTTAATCATTATTAGGTGACCAATAGGAATAAAATTAGCTGTAAGTGTTCAAATGATAGTAAAAAACATGTAGTCCCTGCAAAAAGAGTCAACCAGAGGTTTAATGTTGCGATAACATAACGTTATTCAATGATTAGGTACGTCCCTCGCGAAGATCGTAAATGGCCATATTTCTCATCCTTCCATTTCGTTCAAAACTCCTTCTAAAGCAGAACAGCGCCCGTAGTAGAACTCAAACACAATTCAGAGAAAAAAACAGGGGTATAAAAATTCTTTTAGCATCGAACAATTCTTCTCCCGGGCCCAAACGGAAAGCTTCATAACAACTTTACAGTTGATAAGCTATCTTAACTACTGGTTTTCATAAAAGCAGTTCCATGATCTTTTCAACAATTTATTCTATTAGGACCAGTTGTCAGTTTTTGTAAAAGCACTAAAAAGCTCAAACAAAGGCATCAATGGCCTTGCAGCATATGGGATTTAGTGTTTTTTTCAACTTTTTGTTCTGTAAGTGAGACTTTCTGTGGCTCCATTCACATTGAATCAATTTTAGGCAGCCTAAAACCCCAAAAATCAATTTTTGGTGTTTATTTGAGAGTAAAAAAACATATAATTCCCGCAAAAAGTTAAATGTTGAGATAAAATAATGTTTTTGAATGATTAAGAGTGTACATGACAAAAACTGTCAATATCGCAATTCTCAGCTTTCCAACCAGTTCTAAACTTGTAATCTAGCAAAATCTCTTGCTTATTAACATATAAGCACAGCTAAAATTTTGTTTGAACCGGATTCATTTTATTGTTTAAAAATTGAATGAAACGCAAAACTCTTTGACAATTTTTCTTTGATCACTGCTTTTTTACGTTGTAACTTTTCATAAATTCATTCACACCTTAGGTTTGATAGTTCAATTTATCCAATATCAACCATTCCAATGACCCTTAGGTATGCTATAAGAATTTAAAGTGACAAACTTTATTGTTTGTTGTTAAATTTTAATTTTATTCAATTTGAACAAAAACAATGTCTCAGCTTTTAAAATTTTTGTAGTCTACTGGGTCCCTTGAAGTGAATTGGTTTCTCTTTCTTTGCCTCATTCAGTTTCAGATATTAAGTTGTTTTCGAAAACTAGTTAGTTAACAAAACTGATTCATCGGTTTACTGTGAGAGTTAGTTAGATTATTGCAAGAGATAAATTGAAACAGTGAAAACTTTAAAACTTCGACTGTTTTAGGATATAACAAAGATAGTAAGTAAGACCTATTATAACTATGACAAAATACATTTGTTGCGGTGAATTTTTCTGTACGTGTTGACCAAATACACGTTTTTTTCTAAATTTTTTTCAAGAGTACCTCTAAGCCTCTTCAGTTCAAGTTATTTCTTTTTTTTTTCAGTTGATTCTCATTGCACGAACTTGTCGATTGCTGTATAGATAATATCTTTTTCTTGCTAAAAAATAGCACTAAAAATTGCGATTGTAATTAAGTCTCCAATAAAACTGTTTGAAATAGACAAACAAGTACCTAGACTTGACAGGCGCACAAGTTTTTTTGAAGAATGGAGAAACTCGTGATTGAATAACTTTTCGTACAATCAAGTAAAAATTAACTGCTACAGCTTAAATTAAAGCTTGTTTAATGGGCTTTCCGGAAATGTAATGTTGTATGTATAAATTCCGGCAAAATATTAATTTATTCAGAAAAGTTCTCACAATTAGACGAAAATTGACCTCAAAACGGGAATCTTCGGCCAATAGTTTTTTACACAGTCCTTTAAACTAATATTTCTACAGCAAAAAATTTAGCTTATTATATGAGGATTTCGAATATATATAATAATAATATAGTTTCATTGTTGAATAACTTTTTATCTAGGAAGTCTTTTCTAGGTTATTATAGCTCATTTTAAAGCCCTTTTCACGCTTGTTACGAATATACTAAGAACTTATTGAACAAAATGCAATTTGGTAGCTTTTTTTAAGCTTTTCTTTATGAAAAGCCAAATTTCATCGATTTTGACCCTCTGAGCTGAAAATCGTCAATTTTTTTCCGGTGATATACGCAATGTAGGTTATATCATGTTCAAGCTTATTATCTCCTGAGTTCAGAACAGTTTTTTTTTTCCGAACAGTGCTCTGGTTGAGGAGTTATTGCTGTTTTCCCGGCCCGTACCTCAAAAATTTCGATTTTGGGCCATCACAGAAACCTGTTACGTGTCGATACATCCCGAGGGTGCAGAGTTCCAAATTTCGGACCCCCAAGTCGGATCTTATAAATTACCTTAAAACGCGTTTTTGAATGTGTTGCCGATCGATTGCGAGGTGGCACTTAGCCCATCCGGTTCGCCCTAACGAGAGCTTTCCAATGATATAAGTTTTAGCAAAACTTCAAAATCAGGTGCCTTCACTCGATTCGCCCATCCGGAGGACGTTATTTACTGCTTGTAGACTTGCATCCATGCACACCTGGGCGGAATATACATGAGTGAACGAACTGAAGCATGTTACAAGCGCTGCCGGACGTAGCGCAAATGTAAATGTACCCTTTATTGAATTAAATCTGATTTGATATTTTCGAATGTGATCGGGGGCCGAATACTGGAACACGCTAGCTTCACTTTCTCTCACTGTAAAGGAGGGATACAGTAAAGGGTGAATACAACGTACTCATACAATGAGTGAATACAACGCATACGAGTGAATATGGGTGAAGAGGGGATGTTTTAAGTTGAGTAATGAATGTTGAGTAATGCCAGTAATTCGCCCATTACTGGCATTCCCTTCGGTCTCACAGCTTGGAGTGATCCATCGATGCCGGATGGTGTACACATCCAGCGATGCCGAATGGTGTACATATCCATCGATGCCGGATGGTGTACACGGCCCTTTGTTGTTGTTGTTGTTGTTGTTGTTTTCAGTAATGCCAGCAGAATACCCGTTAATTATTTCTGATTGTTTGATTGTAACAGATCGAAGACTTCTACAGTTCAAAGAAGGAAGAAAATGAGTCAACCCAAGCAAGGAAAAATATGAGTTAAAGCTGTTTAGTAAAGGTAATAGGGTAAAACCTTGAAAGACCCTTATCCCGACCTTCGGTCTGGGAACGGTCTTGTCAGAGGTCATTTCGGTCTCTGACAGTTTTTCCAGAAGTCACCTGGGTCTGGCGCGGTCTGGTAATGTATATTCCCCTTCGGGAATGTGTTTTCAAAGGTCATTTTGGCCTGGAATGGTCTTAACAGACGTCATTTCGGTCTGGTACGGTGATTTCAAATCCAGGGTAATTTTGGTCTGGAGCGGTCTTGTCAGAGGTCATTTCGGTCTCTGACAGTTTTTCCAGAAGTCACCTGGGTCTGGCGCGGTCTGGTAATGTATATTCCCCTTCGGGAATGTGCTTTCAAAGGTCATTTTGGCCTGGAATGGTCTTAAAAGACGTCATTTCGGTCTGGTACGGTGATTTCAAATCGACGGTCAGTTTGGTCTGGAGCGGTCTTGTCAGAGGTTATTTCGGTCTCTGACTGTTTTTCCAGAAGTCACCTGGGTCTGGCGCTGTCTGGTAATGTATATTCTAAGACGTGTTCTGAGCTTACCTTTATTAAGATACTTCTAGATCTATCTTATGGTTGTCTCAAGAATAAGGTGTACTCTTAAGGCTTACCTGACTAACTAAAGTTCTATATCTCTAGTCCGTTACTCTTCTATCTGAGCTTCAGTAGACAGTGCACGGGCCCCAATGCTAAAGTCTAACGTATATCTCAATACTAAACAAGAGCGGAGTAGAGAGAGAGAAATATACTTTATTATTATATCAGGTGGCGAACTGGTACTGACTAAATAACTTTCTCTTCTGAGAAGAGGGGTAAATGGGTAAACATCTAAAGGAAAGAAAGGAAAGAAATTATTCCCTTTTTATCCAATCAGGGAAGATTATTTTCAGTCTTTATTTATTTATATGATAAAGTCTTTCAAATAGTCCTTTCTGGAAGTCATATTTGACTCCATCTTTCTGGGGTTTCCAGTTTTTTGAAAGTCTCTTGTACAATTCTAATAAGTCAATTTCTCTTTGTTCTCTCTGAAGGATTTTCTTTTCTTTTTGGAGTGTGTTGCTTGAGATTGGTTCGTCTGTATGTCGATTCCTAGACATAGGTTGATCAACGAGCAAAGAGTGAACATCAACAACCACAAAGGTATCTATTCCATTACCACGTCCAGTGGGTGAAGATCCTTTCGGGTAGGTCCGGTGTTGATGCTTGGAGGCGATCCCGATGTCCAGTGACTTGACTTACCTGACTTACCTGAATTGGTTTGTTGTGAGTTGTTAGAGGTTCAGAAAAATTTTTCTTTATTATAACCAGTGTTGGGTTTCAATGTTCTATTATACGTAGTATCCCTTCCGGTTGGAAAGAAAATAAAGATTTATATGATCTGTGTTAAGTATATTTTGTTTTTTATGAAATTCGACGGATCAATTGAGGGTAATTGTGTGGGTTGTCAACACAAGTTGTTGATACACTCAAAAAGTGACATGTGACTGTTTGGTCATGTTGGATTAATACAGATTTTGTTATTGAAGATGAACATGTATTAGTAATCTGTTTCCTGCGCGAAATTAGAAGTTATTCTGATGCAATCAATTTTTACGAATTGTATTGCTATACTTCTACATTTTGTTTCTATGTTATGTATTTTGTAAAGGGTTTATAGATCTCGCTTATGGGTTTGTAATGGAGATGTCCAAAAATGTCCAACTACTGTATTCAATCCACCTCTAATCTACATGTGTTTTGTTCTGTGATAAATAAAAGTATGTTTTACATATATTTGGTCATCAGTTTATTCATTTATTTTTACATGTGAAAATTTCGAAGTCCAAATCTTTTATGTTTTAATCTATGTTAGGACTTGATATATTGTTACAGTTTGTTTGGAAAAGTGTATAACACTTTGCTATATCATAATAATTTCCAACTGATTTTATAATTTGTATGTTGTGTAAACAAGTCGTTTTCCATAAGAATCCAGGATGAGTTTTGTTGAAATGTCATGTCAATGACTCATGGTCTGAAAGTTATTATTACATGTTATACATAGAGATAATATGTCTGTTATATGACTCACTGTTTGTCCGTTTACACTTTGTTTACATTGCAAATTTTCTAATTCCCGTCAGTTCTGTGATCTATTTCAAGTTGTTCACTTGAAATTTATTTGCAAAATTGCATAAAACTAACTATGGAAAAATCTTTGCATATATACATGTACATTTTAGAAATTAGATTAGGGTTCATAAAAAAGGTACAAAAACTATTTTTTGTTTTTAGAATTTATTGAACATAGGAGATATATAACAATCGGTACAATTATTTTTGTAATTAATAGTTGTGTAAATACAAAATACACTTAGAGATTGTTATTGGTGAGTATGTTTCTCGAGATAAAAACACAAATATAAGTGTTTACAAAGTATTTGAATACAAATTATTGGATTGATGCAAATGATACAAATACACTTATCAGGAAAGGGTGAATTTCTGGTATCAGAAAACATAAGTGATTATATATGCACTGATTAATGTCATAGTTATTTATTGTTACATGTCGAATTTATCGAGAATTGTTACTATTGGGAGTTGTTACTTGTTATTATGATAACATTGTTATAATTTCTCCGTTTGTTTCGGATAGTTCGTCCGTTCTTTATAATGGCGATATTCCTTTACAAAGTTGTCGTCCTTCGATAGGAAATATGCAAGTAAGTTCGTTAGCTCTTTTAATGAAATATCTGTAATAGATGCTTTCACTGTGTTGCATAGTTCGTGCTCAAGTTCTGATTTAGTCCGTTCATTATTGAAGTTTATTCTATTTGTGAAAGCGCGGTTGGTAACGCTTCCTTCGAGGTGATAAACGTGATATTCCTCGCAAGGTTCCAAAGCTTCGAGCGGTACCATGAGAGGCCGCTCTGGTGAATCTTTCGATTGGAAAATATAGTAGTTCTTAATTGGGTTAAAGTTTCTAAGTGTGCCCAATGTATATTCCCATTTTAAACGATATCCGTAATTTAGGAAATAGGGTGATGTCAGTTGATCGTTAATGTGTATGTAACTTCTTGATGTATTATTGCTTTTGTCACGTAGAAAAGTATAATATATAAGGTTGTGGATTAGCTTAGTTTCATGTACTCTGTAGTTGTTGTTCTGTACATCTTTCGGTGTAGGATGCAGAAAATTGAAACTCAGTTGAAATATCTGATGATCGTAAATACTGTACGCAGATAATTCTTGAGATGCTTTAGCTATAAGTTGGTCGAAATGACATGTTATTGGAATTTTAAACTCGTAGTCATAATCATATAAAAATCTCTCAGCTATAAAACTGTTTAAGTATTGGGTACATAGTCTGGTGGAGTTTGTCTCTTTCCATGTTTTTCGTACTACGCTTGACTGTATTTGTGTTTTCTGGTGGCAGAGGTGGGAAATACTCTGACACACGATCTTTAAGGTTATGAAGAGGTGCCATAAAAAAGTTATATTCGCGTGAATCGAATGGCATATTTGCCCAATTTCTGTATGATAGCAATGGATTGAAATTACTATTGTGTGGGCTATTTAAAGTTCTAGGATCTTTGTCCTGAAACCAAATTGTTTCCATAACTGTTGTTGTTGGTGTCTGCTCATTTGTTGATTGGTGGAAAAATGATTTACTTCTAGCTGATCTTGGTGTTACCGCGTAGGGGAATCTGAAATTGTTCGGTCTACGATTAGCTGTAAACAATTGTTTTTGATTATAAGTTTGTGTTCTCGGTTGTTCTGTAATATAATCAGATGGTGGTGGCGGTCGCACTGGGGGTGGGTAGTTTGGAAGTGGGAGTGTTGCATATGATTCCGTCGTTGAACGGTTTTGAGTGTTAACTAATCTGCTATGTTCATAGCTATGAATATTGGTACTTGTTCCTTGCTCATTAGTGTTTTTGTTAGTGTTAAAGGATTGCAAGTTTCGTCTGTTGTCAATTTTAGTCTTGATTTTACGTGCAATTTCTTGTGGAGTTTGAGTAATCTTTGGAGTGTTGTCTAAATGTACTCTCATTGTAGTGACTGTTTCAGAGATATTCTCCATTTGATCGTCTGTTTGAGTTCCACAGTCCGATGCGTTATCTCTTACTGTGCCAGGACTCGATCTTCCTGATCCGGAACTCAGTTCTCCTTCTTCCACTTCGTAGCTGAATGGTGAATCGGATTTGTATGGCGAATCGTAGTCCATGCCTGTTGTCATTGTGCTAAAACTCATAGATTATTATTATTCGAATAGCATATGGTTACAAAAGTTATGTTGACTGTTATATAAACTGTTTGTAGTTTGATATGTCAAAAACTCACTCGTCAGTGGTTACATTGTTAAAAAAATAGTAGTGGGGGGTATACTGTTAGATGTTCTTTAATGTACATTTTGTTTTAAATTTCGTATGTATCAGCCGAATGAGTGTCAAAGTGTGTGACTTCATTTGTGTGTGGCTGATCATTTTGGAGTACGTCTAGGCTGTGACTGCGATTATGCATTTTGTTAGCCGTTAATTTTAGTTGTTCAAAATCAATTGGTAGAGGGTTTTGCATATCGAGTAGTTTCGATGTAGGTATTAAGTGTCTTTGTTCGTTAGTTGTTGATGAAGGATTTGGGATTTCAGATGGTTTTGGGTGATGAATTGGCATTGGTGTTTCATATGGGTGGTTGTGGAATAAACTATTATGTTGTTCAACTTTTGGTGCACTAGGGATAGGTGCTGATAAACTGTTTCCGATGCACTGATATGCCGGGGGTGGTGTAATTAGTTGTGGTAATATTGATGGTAGTTTATTCTCTTTTATTGTTTCTAATGGTTCTAATTTAAATGGTTCTGGTTTATATTTCCTTTCTGGTAATGGTGGTTTCTGTATCTTTTTTGTTGGTTCTAAAGTTCGTAATTGTAGTCCGTTTTCTGTTCTACGCATTGTGGTATTGTAATGTTTATAATTTGTATCAACGTAAATTTCTGTTGGTATTTCATTGTTGTTATGGTTTGACGTTGTTACTTCTGCTTTATGTCTATAAAAGTTAGGTCTACTTTTTCTCGTTTTGTTGTTTAAGTTTCCATAGTGGGAATTGTTATCGTCACTGTCGTTATGTAGATTTTCTTCTTGTATTTGTGCTACTAATTGTGTAAGTGTTTGTGAAAATATTCCAAATATTCCAGTTAGTAGTATTTTTGTTATACTTGCTTGTTTTCCGATTGCTTTGTGAATAGCAAAAGCGTTATAGAATTTAATAATAAGATTTGTTATGAATAGTATCTTGCTAATCATAGCATAAATAATAGCCATTTTCTCTAATATGTACAAGGGCCAACCAAAGATGGTCAAAATTTGGTCTTTTAGCCATGCGCCGTCAAAAATTTATTTCCAGTTTACGCTTGGTTGATCAATCTGAAAGTTATATCCCTTGATATTCAAATATCGTAGCCATTTTAGTGATTGTTCGTAATTTTTATATGTTTGTAATAAACCTAATTGTTCAAGCTCTAAGAGTTTTAGTGCATTAGCTGACTGTGCGTCTTGTAATGGTTTTTCACGGTCTCTTATGTATTCATGTAATCGATCTCTTTTTCGTTCTTGTACTAGTTGTTTTTTACTGTAGATTCCGCTTTCTATTAGACTTGCTTTACTAAACATATTGTCTAATACTATTTCTTCAGGTGATATAGTGTTTAACATTGTTTCAACTTTAACTGGATACGGTGTTAATCTGTATCGAGATGCTCCTTTCGTATCTATAGATATGAGTTGATCAAAACTACTGTGTGAACATGGTACCTTCTTTGCCCAAAGGTATGTTTGGCGTGTTAGTTGGTGTACGTATTGTACTCTGTTTTTGTATAGAATTGGTATTTTATCATAACATTCACGTGTTTGTGGTACATAAAGTGGTGATGATTTCTTTGCACATTTGTACATTTTCATAACGTTTACTCCTTCTTGTTTTACAAATATCGTTTTGTCTCCTGTAAGGATGTATCCTAGAAGTGGTGTGTTCTTCTTTACTTGTGTTAATGTTAGCTGTCGTAGATTTCTAGTTTGTTCGCAAACTTGTGAATAAAATTCTATTGCTTGTAAACTGATTCTAGAGTATATGTTACTCATATAGCGGTCCATTTTCATATTTAAATGTGTGTTTTCGTTAATAAAACCGTAATAAAATTGGTTGTTATCTTCGTCTTCATAGCGTGTGTGCGTTGAGATTATTTGTTTTGGTGTTATTTTTATGAATTTTTCATCATCGAATTTATCTTTCTTTCTTGTTGTTTTCTGTCCTGTATGCATATCAAAGCCATATTCATATATTATGTAAATATCATCGTATTTTGTTTTATGTAGGGGTTGTAGTGATCCGCATTCGTGTTCAACTATTGGATATATCTCAAATCGTATTGCTATTGAGGCTGTTTTATTTAATTGTATTTTCTCTTGTATATCTGGTTTTTGTACTGTTGTCCATTCTGCGTTCGTTTCTATCCAATATCAGTCTCGGTATTTTACCATGAATGCATCAAATCTAATTAGTTCAAATAATTGACAATGTGTTTGGGGTTCCCAAACTATTGTTGCTTTTGTAAAAGGTGTTGGTTGACATTCTCCTTTGTGGAGATCACATGGTAGTTTTGTTCCCATGTATGAGATTTCTTCCGTATCAAGATTTAGTAAGAGTGATACTTCTCTGATTTCTAATGTGCAATCTAGTATGTCTGTTCTATTTTGTTTTCTTACTCTGGTTAAACAGTTTGATTGTGCGTTTTTTATTGCGGAGGGTATCCATGTTGGGTTTGTGTAATCATACACTATCCCGCCATATGGTGGTACCATAGGAGTATCTAAATGAAATTGTATTCTGCCTTGGAGGTCCTCAATTCTCTTTTGGAATGGTGGATTAGCTATGTAATTGAATGATATGTTCTTGGTATCTTGTGGGTTTATATTCTGTGTTTTCCAGTAAGTTAAGTCTGGCGAGTTCGTTACGAAATTCGTCCGGGTCTAATATTTTTGTTCTTTGTGCGTCTGATACGTAATAGCTAGGTCGGTTTGCTCTAATGTAGTTGGTGTGTTGTGAACACCATTCTAATTGTTCTTTAATCGTTCCTGCAACTGCGTATGCTTTAATCTCTACTGCTTGTGCTTTTAATAACAGTTGAACTTCTGTTTTTGTCATATCTAAATCGAGTGGTTTAAATTTGTATGTACTAATTTTGTTTAGTTCGTAGTACTTTACGTTCGTGATTTCTTCTGCGTCGCAATCGTAATGTTCAATAAAAATATCTTGAGGTCCGATTGCTGAGCCGTTTATGTTTTGTCCTGTTAATTCTATGTAGTCTTCCTTTGTTTGACGTTTTTGTCTTTTATTGTTTAATTGGAATTTTTCTAGAATACTGTTTGTGAGGTGTTCTCTATAGAAATTCCAGTTTCTTGTCCATTTATCAATAGCTATATTCCACATTTCTTCATAGTCTGAACTGTTTTTAAAATTTTCTAATTCTGTGGTGTTATAAATGTCTTGGATTGAGTTTGGGTCTGCTGTTAGTTCTGTTTGATTATTAGATACATGTTTCATAAGTTTGTTGAAGTTTTCTCGTTCTTTTGTATTTGATGCATGTATTTTTATTTTGTTTTTATTTTTGATGTTTTTGATTTGTTTCTCCATTCTTTCGTTGATGCGGTCTTTAATATGTTCTTTTAGCTTGTTTTGTATTCTATACTGTGATTGTGTTTGTGTGTCTATTTTCATATAAGTAAATATTATTAATATTATTAATATTAGTATTATTGAATTTATTTGAAACGGTATGTATACGATAATCCTGTATGAGGATTGTAAAATGTTGCAAAAACCTAAAGTTTGTTTAGTATATCTATCAAACTTATAGACAAAGTCAATACAAATAAACGGTGCCGGTGTCGTTATTGTTACTATAGAGGGTGTTGTTGCATGAAATGGATGATTGAATATCGTATCGTATTTAATCGTTGTATTAAATTTTAGTTCTAGAGATGGTGTTGCTAGAACTTCAAGTGCCGAATTTCGTTGGCGATGTGTTATATTTAAAGTATTTGTAAGTCTATTTCTTGACCAATTTGTGAGGGTATCTCCAAGGTTAGTCGGTCCGTATAATGGTGGAGGTGGATTCCAGGTCTTATGATCTAATGGAAAAAGATATGTGTGATCATTAGTTCTATTTAAAGTAGGGGGATTTGGAATTAGTACTGGTGTTGCTCGAGTTCTACCTGGATGACTTGATGCTAATCTTAGTTCTGGTATAAATGATGCTGGTGAAAGTATTGTATTTCGTGGTGGTTGTAAAGAATTTGTTATTTCTACTCGTGGTGCGCTAATTGATGTGTTAGAGGATGAAGATTGTTGAGATCTATTTGGTGTAGTGTTCGTACTTATCGTATTTTGTCGAGAAGTTGCTGACCAAATTGAACTATGCGGTGAGTGTATTGTTTGTACACGAAAATTGTCTTGTACGAAATTGAAGTCTTGTCTTTGTTGAAATGTGGGTGGTAGGAATGGATTTACTCTTAATTCAGATGATGTAGGTGTTGGGATAGTATGAACACTTGAATGATCGCTCGGTGAACTGATATTAAAATTATGGAGTGTTGGTGTTCGGGTTGGTGTTCCGGTTGGTGTTCCGGTTCGACTTGGTGGTTCTGATTGTCCGGCTTCTATAGGTCTTATTATATTTGATTCTATGTCAGTAGAATCGTATGAGACTAATGTGGAGTCTTGTGTGGGAAATGAGAGTGATGCTCTACGTCTGCCTCTTAATAGGTGTCTAGTTTCTGTTCTCTCACGCCGTACTGTATACGGGTTTTCGTTTCTAGGGTCTGTATCGTCTATTTCAGGCGATGTTGGTATATTTGTTAGATCTGTTACTTCGTTATGATGTGGTTGTTTTTGAGTATTGTTACGGTTACTATTATTATTTGATGACGCAATTTTTGCTGGTTTTTAATTATTTAAGCTCCGGAACCAGGTCCGTGTGGTGGGACTTGCATATATGGTGGTGTTAATATCAGTGCTGGTATTAGTTCTTGTTGTGGTTGGTGTGTTTGTGCTCCTATATTCGATATCCAAATTTCGTTATGTTGAATTCTTAAGTTTAACTGGTATATTACAACGTTTCCGTAAAATGGTGATTCTGCAGGAAATCCAATTTGTAGATAGAATTTTTGTGAATGTAATGTGTGATATATAGATTCTTCTATGTCTGGGTTTGTATCAATTTTTATGGATTTACAAAGGTTTCTATTAAACTTAAGCACATGCGTACTAGGAAATATATAACTATCGCAATTTTAATAAATTTAAATATTTCCAGCTCTACAATATCTATGTTTAGTTTACACATATGGTATATATCAGGATGTATTTCGTGCATTGAATTATTGTACTGGTGGGCTTGCATATACTACTCTGCGATTTCTAATTACTTCATGTATTGTTACAATCGCTAGATACGTGGATATTATTACTATGCAAGGTACTAAGAATATAGTAAGAAATAATGTTATTTTATTTAATATTAAATAGAGTGTTACTAATGTTTCTGAGAAATCAATTGTTGAAACTTATAAACGAGTGTTGGTATCTTTAAAAGATTTTTAATGCTGCACTGGAAAATGACAGTTATTTTCTCATGTAACTGACACTTAAGGGTGTCGCACTAATTGTATGGGATTTAAATTCACTGGTAGACTACAATAACAATAATTGGTATCCTATTATTTGTTAAGCTTTTAGATTATCGTCTACAATTTCAATAGCGTCTTTTTTACACACTACTATGAAAACTGTGTTTAGTTTGTTGATATCAAAACATTTATCCGTGTGTATTTGTTGTTCTAGTTTGTGTTTGGAATTCTGTAATAGTTTCGTTACAGGGCGTTATGTCTTTTAACAATTCAAAATGTTTTTCTCCCCAAAAGAGTTTTACTTCTTGTCCGGTTTCTGTTATTCCTTCAATTATGAATAAACAATCTTTAGTTGAAATTTTACAATCAGTAGTTGTGATACTGTCGTTATCAAAATGTATATGACTATTTAAAGGAAATTTAAGCTGAGCAAAATTGTCTCTTTGTACTTTTATTTTTATACAAAGCTGGTTCCTGTTTAAGGAGTGCATAAACTCGGATGCTGCTAACATTGGTGGTTTTTCATCACAGTGATACGTATAGTGGTGAATTAACCTTTCTGAAATGAAATTAAAGTAATTCAGTTTACCTGTTAAGTTGTGTTGTCGTGCAATCGAGTGTTGTTGATAAACTTGTATTCTGAAACTTGAATACTGAAAAATGAAATTGAAAAATAGTTTTATCTTTTCTTTCTAATGTTATATTATAGAGGCAAGAATAGAATTCTGTTGAGATAGAAAAATTTTGAATTTTGAATTTTGAGTAGACAATTTCTGTTTTTCAGCTTAGCTGAAATTTTTCACAATTTTTTTCAAATTTTTCAAGTCAGTTTTGTAGTTGTGGATTGTACGAGGCAAAATCAGAATTGTGATTTTTACTTTCTCGTTTCTGGTTCTCTACAATGTTTCTGACATTTACGTATCTTCCGTTTTTTGTATTTGGGTTGTTAAGTTGTCAATTTTAATAATTACTTGGTCTAATTAGAATGTTAGTTTCCTATTTCTTGAATTTGATTTACTTCTGAAATTTTCCAGATCTTTTGTTCTCAAGATGTTGGGTTTTTCTTTGTAATTGGTGTGTTGGTATGAAGTTTATTATATTTGATGGTATGTGACGTGTTTCTATCATGGTATGTTATGGTAATTAGTCGGATGTTGGCGCCGACTTTGTTGTTGTCTTTTGTTGTGAAGTAATATCTTTGATCATTGGTATGGTTCGTGGCGTCAGTTTGTACCAAGGAATTTGGTGCAAAAAATGTCTAATTACTGAAAAGGTATTAGTGGTAATTGGATACGTTGTTGCAGTCTTCTGCAGTTTTGCAACTTTGCAATGTGAATTGGTAGTTGGTACTAATTGTACAAAATGCTTTGTTTGAGAAGCATTGACGTAATTGAAATGTTCTTTCAACTACTAATGATCTTGGTAAGATCAGTCTTGTTAATCACCATCTGTTTATGGTGTTGGTAAATGTTAATTGGTCTGACATTTTACCTTTTGTTACTAATTACGTCTGCAAAGAGACAGTTTGTCTCGTTGAATTGTTTAACATTCCTGTCATCCCTTTACGGATGTTGTCAATTTGTTAGTTTTCTCCCGTTAATGATGTCTTTTGGTGGGTTTTAGTGATTATCACTAATGAGTTATAATTTGAGTTATATCTAATTAGGTGTACTAATGATGTGTATGACTTTAGTTGTATGACGTTAGTTGTTAACGTCCGCTTTTCAATAACGTCCGTATTTTTACTAATGAGATGTATGACGTCCGTATTTGGTATGACGTGTATTGTTCTGTTCTGTGCAAAAAAGTGTACTGCGGATTGACCGTTCATAGTATCGAAGGTCTATTTAGCCGAATGTTTGTATTTTAGTTCAAGTTCTATTTGGCCGAATGTCTGATAGCCGAATATATTATTATGGATGTAGGACGTGTATGTTAAGAACGTGAATGGATGTACCATCCATCTATGATGTATTCAACGATAACGTGTATGACAGTAAATGTGTATTTTAGATTCTGTTGGTGGAGATTACTGGATGGGCTTTGCGTGTTATTACGGAGATTGTTATTACAAAACTGTTATACGGAGATTGTTATGTTGAAATTGGTTCCGTTTCTTCCTCATTACATTGTGAACTGAAGTTATTCCTTTGTTCTTGTGAACATATTCGTCCAATCGATACGTTACTCTATTTTTAGATGGGTTTCTTTCTATTAGTTCATACTCATTATTTTTAGCTTCCGTTTCTATTACTAGTATTTACCATTTATCCTGTTATTAATTATTTGTTGCTATTTTTTTTACTCTTTCCGATCGTTGTTGTTTGTGATTTTATAAATTTCCCTTTTTTATATTTATTAATTGTTCGTGAATGTTAGCATCTTCAAAATATCTATTCCATTCCGTGATTAGGATAGATCCTCAATCCTGTTAGGAAGGATTTGACTACTTGTTCTTTGATTACTTGTTATTTGAATATTTGTTGTTTGTTTATTGTTTACTGTTAATATCAATTATCTTGAAACGTCTATTCCAGTTCTAAGCTTGTGGACATCAAATAAAATATACCTTTTGTGTTTTGAATTTTGTCTTTTTGAATTTTTGTTTATATGAAAAATTACCCTTTGTGACAATCATAGTTGAGGTTTCAAGGGCTACTATCAAAACCTATTTGTGTTAGAATATCCTGTATGGATATGTTTTATTTGTTATTTGTTGTTTGAATCTTTGTTATTTGACAATGGTTGCTGTGCGTCAATTACTGCTTGGTGGGACGTTTTGTCAATCTGGGTGGGCGTTTGCTGACTGATTTATCAGAAGATGTATGTATAACGTATGTTTAAACTTCCAGTGTTTCTAAACAGTTAGAGCTCCTTTGTGTTTTTATATCTTGTTGATTTAGATGAGGTATCCACTAAAAGGTGTTAAAATATTTAGTAATGGTTGTTCCAAAAGATATTTACGAAATTCTAATATCGGAATTTATAACTTGTTCGAAAATTATGATAACAAATCTCGGGGTATGATCCAATATGTTATAGTCGGTTAGTGGTTAGGTGAATACTAGCACCTTTTAGTACTATTTATTTTTAATTCTTTTCATGTGTATTTATGTTTGTAGTATGCTCTGTATTAATTTAGATATATTTATCGTTTCTTTTCTAATATTTTTGGTTCTGCACACAAGGTTCGGGTTAGGTATGTGTGCCCGTAAAAATAGTGAATGTACATATGAATATACAAAAGAATGTACATAGAGATAGGTTTATTATTGGAAGGTGACAGATTTTTCGGATGGTTCATAGATGATTTTTCGGATACTCTATGAAGATTAATTTCAAGAATTGATTCTATTAGGTAGTATTATAGCATTAAACGGTAACGGAATGTGGTTAGTAGTTTTACTAATGATATCTGTATGTACGGATTATCATGAAATGACTTTTGGTATAGTCGGTCAATTGATATGAATATATTATAATGTTAGAAATTTTCGAGTATGTGTGTAACATGATATGTGGTAGTGATAGTATTAGAGTGAGATTATAAAAGTTGAGTCCCCAATCCAAAGTGGGTTATTTTAGTGTACTTAAGTATGAATTCGTCAATTTTTTTGTTACAAATACATTGAATAGCGCTGTATTGATATGGGTTATGAATTGACGCGGGTTATTAGTTTTATTGTTAAATTGATTATTATTATTATTATTAAAAATATTATGTATTATTATTCTTTTTGTTAGTGTATTAATAGTATTTTCCTCTTACGAAGATTATAATTATGAGTTTGTTAAATGTCATCTTGTGCTATATGTTTCTTGTGTGATGTTTGTATAGTAGGTTGTTTTAATATCGGGATTTCGTTCGTTAGTAAATAGTTTTGTAATTCTAGTTTAATACGTTTTTCTTTCGGATAATATGGTACTATATGATTTCTGTGTATTGTTATATATTCTTTATTGTTTTTTTAATTATGTATGTTGTTTCTGTAGGTTTATCTATGATAAGATATGGACCTGTTTTTAATGGTAGTAATTTTTTAGATATGCCGTCAATTTGTTGATGATTTGTCACTAATACAAAAGTATTTTTCTCAAGTGGTTTTGCTGTACGAAATCGTAGATTCATCTCATCTGTTAAATTTTTGCGGTTTTGAAGTATTTTTGTAATTGTACGATATGTATCATTATAGTGTTTTTCTTTATCTAGGAACAATTTAGCAAATGTTCCTTTTTGTAACTTTGCTATTTTTGGATGGTTGAATTGTTTTTCCAAATGAGTATGTGCTGGTTGTGTGTTGCATGCACTTTTTTCCGTTGGGTTGCAATTTCCCATTTCATATGTTGTTGTTCCAAGTTTTATTTTTGTTGGTTTTCTTGGCTTTTGGTTGAAAACGACTTCATATGGTGACATACCTAATCGTGTTTGGTATTGAGTATTGTATGCGTATGGAAAAAACTTTGCTTTCCTTGACCAATTGTGATATTTCTCGTCTAATAATGTTCTGATAAATTGTCCGATTATTCTGTTTGTCCCTTCTACTAATCCGTTAGTCCACGGTGCATATATTGTACTTGGTTTAAACTTGATTTCAAAGTAGTTACATAAATGTGTTAATTCTGTGTTAATGTATTCTGATCCGTTATCGGAACGAATTTCTTCTGGTAATCCAAATTTCATAAACCAATGTTCAAATAATGCTGTAAATGCATAATGTGCATTATTTTTGGGTGCACACATAATTGTTACATAGTGTGAAAATGCATCTACTATTACAAATATGAAATTATTCCCTTCGGATGATGGGTGGATGGGTCCTTTTGTATCTATCATTACCATTTCATTAAAATATGATTTTGTCGGTGCTAATTGTTCTTTTTTACTTTTTGTTTTTGTGTTTGCAAATACTTTGTTTGTTTGGCATTGTATGCAATCTGCTATTAGGATTTTTATCCAGGTTGTTAAATTTGGAAAATAGTATTTCTCCATTATGTTTCTTTTTGTTTTTTCAAGTCCTGTATGGCCAACTGTGTCTGTGCAATGATTTTCGTAGAAAACACATAGTAGTAATGTTAACGGTAAGCATATTCTTTGGATTGTGCTTTTGTGAATTCAATAATGATTTTAATTATTCCAGTTTTTTCGTCAATTACTATTGATTTAAACTTTCTATAGTATGCAAAGAGTCCTTTGTTTCCGCGTATGTCCATTTTTACTGAATGTGGTTTATTGTTATGTTTTGCAAAGTTTATTGTTATGTTTGCAAAGTCCACATTTTGACTTTGTGTAGTACTGGATCTATGATTTGTGTTTCTCTGATGAGATCTTCCGTGATTTTCGTTTTTTCATCATAGAAAACGTCTGTTATTTTTGTGTTATCGTAATTATTTTCTTGTTTAACGTTGTTAATTAGTCTATGATAGTCGTCGTCATGGTGAACCGTGTATGGTCCTTTTTGGTTTTTCTCAATAATCAAGTCGTCTTTTTCTACAATTGGTGATTGCCAATTTTTTGTTTTTGGTTTGTATTTCGGTATTAAATTTGTTTTTGTCTCTGTGTTATACTTCTCGTATGATATTGGGTGATATTCGTTCTTATCAATGTTGATTTCAAAATAGTTATTATGTATGTTAGCTAAAACTGGATAGTGTGTTTTTTCTTTATTGTCTTCATCTGTGTTGTTACATATGCTGTATTTACATTCTAGGTTATTTGCAAATTGTGTTTTTGCAAAAAAGAATTTTATGTTTTCTGGTATTTCTACTGTAATGTCTCGTGTTTTAGTAAAATGTTCTTCATCTATTGTTCTACTAAGAAGATCTGGTAGGGCTAGGTTTTACCCTTCTGTCCAAATAATGTGTAAATTTGGAAATTTCATTAGTATAAGTTGAAATCTGTAGACTCTGTGATTCGGTTTATTCTTTTGTGTAAATAGATAGATTATTGGTTTGTGGTCGGTGAATAGAATAATTGGATAATTTGAACCTGTTAAAAAAAACTCATATTCCGTTAGGGATAATATGATCGCTGAGCATTTTCTAATTAATGTAGATAGTCGCATTTCAATTGGTGTGAATAGTCTAGAGTTTGCTGATATTAATCTCAATTTCTTTTCAGCTGGATGCTGTTGTAATAATGCTGCTCCAATGCCTGTGTTAGATGCATCTGTTACGATGTAAAATGGTTTTTTGGTGTCTGGCATCGTTAATTCGAGTTTATGTGTTATTGTTCTTTTCATTTGTTCAAAAATTGTTTGATGTTCTTTTGTCCATTTAAAGTCGTTCTCTTTGTGTAAGAGATTATATAATGGTGGTAGTATTGGTTGCATACCATATACGTATTTCGCTAGGAAATTTATTGTTCCCAGATATCGCTGTAAAGCTTTCATACTCGTTGGTGGTTCCAATTTTTGGAATCCATCAATCCGTGATGTAAGTGGTTTCACTTTTTTATCCTCAATTATATGTCCCAAGAATTTTACTTTCTTTAACATAAAATATGTTTTGTCGGGTGCTGCTTTGAGGTTTTCTTTAAGTAGTATTTTGTGATATTCTATCAATGTTTCGAACATTTGTTCATATGAACTTGTTTGAATGACATCTACGTATGTAATTACTGTTCCTTTTCTAATTAAGGGATATAGAAAATGTGTTAGTATTGATGCAAATGCTGCTGCTCCAATTGATATTCCGTAGAATAAACGTTTAAAACAGTATTGTTCATTTCCGATTGTAAAATGTGTATATCGCATTGATTCTTCGTCTAGTGGTATTTGGTTATATGCGCTATTTAGATCTGCTGTTGTGAATATTGTTCCATTAATCCTTGTTAGGGCTACATCAACTGATTCGATTGGCCAGTTACATTTGGGTTCATCTATCATGCTGTTCAAGTATCTTGCATCTAGCACGATTTTTAGAGATTCGCCTTTTCGTAATATTATTACTGGATCTGTGAATGTGTTTCCTGTTGATAGTTTTTCTTTGTTAACGGGTGCAATTATGTCGTATTTTTTAAATATATCTAATAGTTTTTGTATTTTTTCTCGAAGGTGTATCGGTATTATGCTTATTCGTTGTTTTTTGAAAATTGCATCTTTTTTCATCGGTAGGTTCAATTTTACTTTTGTTTTTCCGACGTCAAATTTTGTTGTTGCATATACTTGTTTGTATTGTAATATGATTGTTACTACTTTTTCGAATTCTTTTTGTGTTAAGTGTGAATGTTGAAAATCAAAAATTTGTATAAATTCTTTGTCTTGTTCGGAATATTTGTTAATAGTAAATTTGCATTTAATGTTTGGTTTTCCTTCAAATGTTGCTACTTGTTCGATTGTTTCGTTTTCTTGTATGTTTAGTATTTCACTAATATCGTGTTCACTTTCGTATGTTAGATGATACAATGCTGTGAATAAGTCAATTGAATTTGTTTGATATATTTCGTTATCTTGTTTTTTAAATGTAATATTTCTATTCATGAAACCAATTAACCCTGTATTTATGGTTATTCTATGTCTATTTTTGTTAATTAGTAAAATGTCTATGAAGTACTCTTCATCTGCTGTGAAGTCTTTTATATCTGTAAAAGATATATTGTTATAGTTGTTTATCAGTTCAAAATAGAAATGTGATTTATGAATTGTTTTTTCATTTGATTTTTTCATTTGTTTAAATATAGGTATTGGAAATGTTATGCTTTTATTTTGGTTCTGTTCGATATAAATTGTTTCTCTGTTAAATATTGGGTATAATCGAGAGTAGTACGGGTAACCTTTTGAACTATTCATATAGAATATAATATCGTTATCTAGGATTGTATTTGTATTTAAGCTTAGTCTATTTATGTTGACATTTATCGTTTCAATATATTCTTTGAAGAAAGGGGTGCCTAGGATGTTATGATTGCATTGAGTTACATAAAAATGAATGTAAAAACTGTTTTGTGGTTTGCTTCTGTTATTCGAGATTCAATCTGGTGTAAGAGGTAATTTGACTGTTCCGTATGTTTCTATTGTAGTGTTGTTCGCTGCAGTTAATGTTTTGTTTGCTTTTTCCAATTGTGTTTCTGGGTTATTATTTTTTATCTCATTCCAAGTATCTTCATTGAGTAGATTTAATGTTGCTCTTGAATCCAGTAGAAAGTCAATTTCTAAAATTGGTTTTTGTTTAGTGAAATCTTGTTCAAATTTATTACATTGATACATCGGTAATATCCGTGTAGGGTTACTTTCTAATGTATTTATTAATGTATTGCATGTATCTTCGTTTGCGTTATAGAATTTATCTAATATCTCTTGATCTTCGTCTGATGACTCTGATGTGCATTCGTATTCGTCAATTTCTGGTGGGTCATCGTTTTGTTTTTCTGACTTAATGTTATTTATTCTGTTTTTGTTATTATTATTGTTATGTTTATTTCCTTCATTTCGTCGTTCTGTAGAGTAATTCCTTTGATTTTGTTCTCTTTGTGATGAATTTCTCCTGTCATCTCTGTTATTGTTGGTTGAGTAATTTCTACTGTTACTACTTGAACGTTGTCTAAATCTGTCGTTTCTGTTTGAATCTCTGCTGTTATATCTTTGTCTGTTATTGTTATTGTAATTATTTCTGTTATATGGTGATTGTTGTCTTGAGTTATTTCTGTCCGTATATCTTGAACTTGATCTACTATTATATTTGTTATGATTGTTGTTTCTATTGTAGCTGTTTCCTCTGCTTCTGCTGTAATTGTTTCTATTATAACTTGTACTTCTGTTATTGTAACTATGTGATTTCCGATATCCTTGATAATTCCTATCATCTCTAGGGTTTACGTTGTTATTATAATTGTTTCTTGATTGTGATCTGTATGGGGTTCGACTTCGTGAATTGTTATATATCGGTGACGTTGGCGGTAATTGTCTTCCGTTAATGTTATTTGAATCAATCTTTCTGTTTGGTAAATTTTGATTATTTCTCATATGACCATAGAATGATCTTTCTTTTGGTCGTGCTATGCTTTCTCGACGTGGTCTTTTGAAGCATCTACCTTTGGTATGTCCGTGTGAGCTGCAATAGCTACAAAACAATGCAAATTTTGGTCTACCTTTAAAATTCTTTTTGTCATATGTATTATTAATTCCGTTAAGAAAGTTACATATTGTTCCTTCAAATTGTTCTAGATCGTTTTGGTTAAGTTCGCTGATATTGTTACAGGCTATATTCATTTGTTTTAGATCGTCATTGATATTACTTGTACTCTGATTAACTTCATATAGTCGTTTGTGATTATTTGTTATGGTTCTTGTTAGATTCATCTGGTCCTTTTTTTCTACCAATGCTTTGAATGGCATTTCCGGTTCTCTTGGCGTTTGTTTATGAGTCGCATGCTTTTTTAATGCTGCTGTTTTTAGTTCGTTATCTAAAAATCTAATAAATGTTTGGTTCATTACGCTATTTCTGTAATCTTCTGTGTACAATGAATAAGCAGTTTTTACGAGAGTTTCTATTCTCAATGCTAATGATCTTAGTGATTCGTTTGTATGCTTTTGTAGTTGTTGTAATATTATTTTTGCTTGTTGTTTTGACTTTTCAGAATCAAACATATCTGAAAATTCTTTGCAAAATGTTTCCCAATCTAATTTTGTTTCACATGGAAGTGTTGAATATCATTTTTGTGCAGGTCCTTGTAGGGTATGTAGTATTAAAGCTGCTCTTTTTACTTTCCATTGATGATGTCCAGGTTTGTTTACTGGTTCTATTCCACGGCTAAATATCATAGCTAAAACTATAGTGTTTGAGTATTCTTCAACAGTATATGCTGGGTCTGTACCATCGAAAGGTCTTATTGTTGTGGGTACTGAACCACTGCTAATGCTTTGTTCTATTTGAGGTTCTTCTTCGTTTATACTCATTGATGTCAATTGTTTATAAAAGGGTAGAGGAGGTTCTACTACGGTTGTTTATCTTTCTTCTGTTGTGATAGAATTGGTTCTTCTTTTCCGATTTTCTTGTTGTCGATTGTATTGCCTATTATTATTTTGTATATTTTCGTTCGCAATATTGTCTATATTTCTGTTAGTGAGTAATTGTTCATTTTCTGTTCTGAGGTTTGTTTGTCTATTTATGTTATCCAGAGTTTTATCCAGTCTGTCGAAGACCATTTCTAGTGCTTCTTCTTGTCTTTTTTCCATTCTTTTATTCATCTGTTGATATTTCATTTCCAAATCATCTGTTAGTTTATTTGTGTGATTTGTTACTGTAGCTGTTATTTCATTTTTTAGTTCCATGTAATTATTTATTTGTTGTCTCCAATACTGTTCGTGATACTCTTGGTTATCATTTAGAGAACTAATATAGGTATTGTTTCTATTATCTCTCATTGGATATTTCCGTCGGGCGTTTTGGTTCACTGATGGTGGTAATTGATTTTCAAATCGTATCTCTCTTTCTTCGGAATCTGAGATATCTATGTCTTCGTCTTTATTTTGTTGATTTCCAAATAAATTCGATGTTAATTGTTTATCAGGTTTTAGTGTTGATTTTTGTTTCGTTTGTAAGCTATTATTTGTTTGAATATCTTTAGGTGTTGATGTCGATGTTAGGCTTCTTGATAAGTTAAATGAAGAAGATCCTGTTTGACTTTGTTCTCTGATTTTTACATGACTTTGTAATCCTTCGATGAAGTTTATGCTATCGGAGCATATTTTTAATGTGCTTTCAAAATGTTCGGAATAGTGTTCAATATTCCAAATGATCTGGAGTTCGTCACATAAATGACTAATTTCTTCCGGAAATGTTTCTTCGAATTGGATTCGTTTTTCATTAATGTGTTCGATTTATCTAACCAAAATAGGAATGTAAATTCAAATACTATTTTTATTATATCTAATGTTGTTGTTTTCAAATCTGTTTTTAATTCAATTATTTTTGTTAGCCAATTGTTATAATTTTTTATGTCGGATCTTAATTTATCGTTCACTGACTGTATTTGTTGACGATGTTCGTTCAGGTATCCGGCTGTATTCTTTAGTGTTTCGTACGTAGTGGATGTTACAGCTGTCAATTTTGTTTTATCTTGTGATTCCTCATGTCTTTTCAAGAATATTTTAAATATATCCGATAGTGATGTTTCATTTTGGCAATTAAAAAATATCTTTTTATTTCCTTTTTCATCTGTTAGTGTGAATGTGTAATGTTTGTTATATTGGTCTCTATCCAGTAGTATTACGGGTAAATATTGTACTAGATGGTTTCTATGTATGTTAATCTGCTGTATATGTTTTGTTTCTTTAAAGAAGTTGTTTTTTAAGTTTTTTTTTATTCTGTATATAGTTTCACGATTTTCTTGTGGGCAATCGTTAGCAATTGTAAAAGGTATTAAGAAATTGCTAGTATTTGTTTGTTCATTGTAGTTGTAAGCCATTTTAATGTTCCTTATATGTGTTATGTTTACCAACAATACTTTTGTTAATTATTCGATGTTTTTTCTGTTTGTTTACCCAATTTAGTTCAGCACAGGTTGCACCAGATAAGACGTGTTCTGAGCTTACCTTTATTAAGATACTTCTAAAACTGTCTTATGGTTGTCTCAAGAATAAGGTGTACTCTTAAGGCTTACCTGACTAACTAAAGTCTTATATCTCCAGTCTGTTACTCTTGTATCTGAGCTTCAGTAGACAGTGCACGGGCCCCAATGCTAAAGTCTAACGTATATCTCAATACTAAACAAGAGCGGAATAGAGAGAGAGAAATATACTTTATTATTATATCAGGTGGTGAACTGGTACTGACTAAATAACTTTCTCTTCTGAGAAGAGGGGTAAATGGGTAAACATCTAAAGGAAAGAAAGGAAAAGATATTATTCCCTTTTTATCCAATCAGGGAAGAGTATTTTCAGTCTTTATTTATTTAAATAATAAAGTCTTTCAAACAGTCCTTTCTGGAAGTCATATTTGACTCCAATTCCCCTTCGGGAATGTACTTTCAAAGGTCATTCTGGCCTGGAATGGTCTTAACAGACGTCATTTCGGTCTGGTACGTTGATGTCAAATCAAGGGTCATTATGGTCTGGGACGGTCTTTTCAGACGTCTTTTCGATCTGTCACAGTTTTTTCAGACGTCACACAGGGTCTGGCAATGCCTATTCGGGAATGTAGGTCCAGACGTCATTTTGGCCTGGAGTT
The DNA here is from genome assembly GCF_964194025.1 of Convolutriloba macropyga. NCBI lineage: Eukaryota > Metazoa > Xenacoelomorpha > Acoela > Convolutidae > Convolutriloba > Convolutriloba macropyga. Next base: position 26,295,556 of record NC_134482.1, on the reverse strand, counting down.
GTCTTCACAGACGTCAATTCGGTCTGGTAGGGTGATGTCAGATTCAGCGTCATATTGGTCTGGGAAGGTCTTGTCAGACATCAGTTCCGTCTGTGACAGTATTTTCCAAGGCGGAAAGTAGCTATGTACAGATTCAACTTGCGTTCAAAAACACCCTAAGTTCAGATTCTCGTCAGTATATGTGCGCATGTCAAGAATTCCATGTGTTCAAGTTTGCCTATGTAGGAACTTTTGTTTGTTCAAAGTTGCTTATGTATAGACTTTCATGCGTTCATTCTTGTTTCCAGACTGTGTAATAATAAACACAAGATGCCTCCCTTGTGTATTTTCCTAATCTGAACATATGTACTTTGGGACCTCAGCCTGGGTATTTTTGGTGTGTTACGGGTATGTGAGATCAAGCATCATTTAGTATGGGACGGTCTCGTCAGGCAACAATTCCGCCTGGAACTGTCTGAACAGAGGTAATATTGGTCTGACATCTTCAGCTGATACCATATAGACTGTTTTGTTACACCTGATTTTCTGATTTCAAAATCTGAATATTTAAACTCTCACATTCAGTACTTAACTATTCAGATTTTGAAATCAGAAAATCAGGTGTAACGATTGCAGCATATGGTATTTAGGGTTTTTTTCAACTTTGTTCTGTAAGTGAGACTTTCTGTGACTCCATTCACATTGAATCAATTTTAGGCAGCCTAAAATCCCAAAAATCAATTTTCGGTGTTTATTTGAGAGTAAAAAAAAACATATAATTCCCGCAAAAAGTCAACATTACATTAAATGTTGAGATAAAATAATGTTTTTGAATGATTAAGAGTGTACATGACAAAAACCGTCAATATCGCAATCATCAGCTTTCCAACCAGTTCTAAACTTGTAATCTAGCAAAATCTCTTGCTTATTAACATATAAGCACAGCTGAAATTTTGTTTGAACCGGATTCATTTTATTGTTTAAAAATTGAATGAAACGCAAAACTCTTTGACAATTTTTCTTTGATCACTGCTTTTTTACGTTGTAACCTTTCATGAATTCATTCAAACCTTAGGTTTGATAGTTCAATTTATCAAATATCAACCATTCTAATGACCCTTAGGTATGCTATAAGTATTTAAAGTGACAAACTTTATTGTTTGTTGTTAAATTTTAATTTTATTCATTTTGAACAAAAAAAATGTCTTAGCTTTTAAAACTCTTGTAGTTTACTGGGTCCATTGAAGTGAATTGGTTTCTCTTTCTTTGCCTCATTCGCTTCCAGATATTAATTTGTTTTTGAAAACTAGTTAGTTAACAAAACTGATTCATCGGTTTACTGTGAGAGTTAGTTAGATTATTGCAAGAGATAAATTGAAACAGTGAAAACTTTAAAACTTCGACTGTTTTAGGATATAACAAAGATAGTAAGTAAGACCTATTATAACTATGACTAAACACATTTGCTGCGGTGAATTTTTCTGTACGTGTTGACCAAATACACGTTTTTTTTCTAATTTTTTTTCAAGAGTACCTCTAAGCCTCTTCAGTTCAAGTTATTTCTTTTTTTTTCAGTTGATTCTCATTGCACGGACTTGTCGATTGCTGTATAGATAATATCTTTTTCTTGCTAAAGTATAGCACTAAAAATTGCGATTGTAATTAAGTCTTCAATAAAACTGTTTGAAATAGACAAACAAGTACCTAGACTTGACAGGCGCACAAGTTTTTTTGAAGAATGGAGAAACTTGTGATTGAATAACTCTTCGTACAATCAAGTAAAAATTAACTGTTATAGCTTAAATTAAAGCTTGTTTAATGGGCTTTCCAGAAATGTAATGTTGTATGTATGAATTCCGGCAAAATATTAATTTACTCAGAAAAGTTCTCACAATTAGCCGAAAAAATGACCTCAAAACGGGAATCTTCGGCTAATATTTTTTTACACAGTCCTTTAAACTAATATTTCTACAGCAATAGTAAAATTCGCTTATTATATAAGGACTTCGAATATATATAATAATAATATAGTTTCATTGTTGAATAACTTTTTATCTAGGAAGTCTTTTCTAGGTTATTATAGCTCATTTTAAAGCCTTTTTCACGCTCGTTACGAATATACCAAGAACTTATTGAACAAAAGGCAATTTGTAGCTTTTTTTAAGCATTCTTCATGAAAAGCCAAATTTCATCGAGCCAATTTTTTTCCGGTGATATAGCCAATTTTTACCAGTGATATACGCAATGTAGGTTATATCATGTTCAAGCTTATTATCTCCTGAATTCAGAACAATTTTTTTTCCGAACAGTGCTCTGGTTGAGGAGTTATTGCTGTTTTCCCGGCCCGTACCTCAAAAATTTCGAGTTTGGGCCATCACAGAAACCTGTGTTCCGGACCTGAGTTCCAAATTTCGGACCCCCAAGTCGGATCTTATAAATTACCTTAAAACGCGTTTTTGAATTTGTTGCCGATCGATTGCGAGGTGGCACTTAGCCCATCCGGTTCGCCCTAACGAGAGCTTTCCAATGATATAAGTTTTAGCAAAACTTCAAAATCAGGTGCCTTCACTCGATTCGCCCATCCGGAGGACGTAATTTACTGCTTGTAGACTTACATCCATGCACACCTGGGCAAAATATACATGAGTGAACGAACTGAAGCATGTTGCAAGCGCTGCCGGACGTTGCGCAAATGTAAATGTACCCTTTATTGAATTAAATCTGATTTGATGTTTTCGAATGTGATCGGGGGCCGAATACTGGAACATGCTAGCTTCACTTTCTCTCACTGTAAAGGAGGGATACAGTAAAGGGTGAATACAACGTACTCATACAATGAGTGAATACAACGCATATGAGTGAATATGGGTGAAGAGGGGATGTTTTAAGTTGAGTAATGAATGTTGAGTAATGCCAGTAATTCGCCCATTAATGGCATTCCCTTCGGTCTCACAGCTTGGAGTGATCCATCGATGCCGGATGGTGTACACATCGATCGATGCCGAATGGTGTACACATCCATCGATGCCGGATGGTGTACACGGCCCTTTATTATTGTTGTTGTTGTTGTTTTAAGTAATGCCAGCAGAATACCCGTTAATTATTTCAGATTTTTTTATTGTAACAGATCGAAGACTTCTACAGTTCAAAGAAGGAAGAAAATGAGTCAACCCAAGCAAGGAAAAAAGTGAGTTAAAGCTGTTTAGTAAAGGTAGTAGGGTAAAGCCTTGAAAGACCCTTATCCCGACCTTCGGTCTGGGGACGGTCTTGTCAGAGGTCATTTCGATCTCTGACAGTTTTTCCAGAAGTCACCTGGGTCTGGCGCGGTCTGGTAATATATATTCCCCTTTGGGAATGTGTTTTCAAAGGTCATTTTGGCCTGGAATGGTCTTAACAGACGTCATTTCGGTCTGGTACGGTGATTTCAAATCGACGGTCATTTTGGTCTGGAGCGGTCTTGTCAGAGGTCATTTCGGTCTCTGACAGTTTTTCCAGAAGTCACCTGGGTCTGGCGCTGTCTGGTAATGTATATTCCCCTTCGGGAATGTACTTTCAAAGGTCATTCTGGCCTGGAATGGTCTTAACAGACGTCATTTCGGTCTGGTACGATGATGTCAAATCAAGGGTCCTTATGGTCTGGGACGGTCTTTTCAGACATCAATTCCGTCTGAACAGAGGTAATATTGGTCTGACATCATCAGCTGATACCATATAGACTGTTTTGTTACACCTGATTTTCTGATTTCAAAATCTGAATATTTAAACTCTCACATTCAGTACTTAACTATTCAGATTTTGAAATCAGAAAATCAGGTGTAACGAAACAGTCTATATGGTATCAGCTGATGATGTCAGACCAATATTACCTCTGTTCAGACAGTTCCAGGCGGAACTGATGCCTGACAAGACCGTCCCATACTAAATGATGCTTGAGCTGACATACCCGTAGCACACCAAAAATACCCAGGCTGAGATCCCAAAGTACATATGTCCAGATTAGGAAAATACACAAGGGAGGCATCTTGCGTTTATTATTACACAGTCTGGAAACAAGAATGAATGCATGAAAGTCTATACATAAGCAACTTTGAACAGACAAAAGTTCCTACATAGGCAAACTTGAACACATGGAAGTCTTGACATGCGCACATATACTGACGAGAGTCTGAACTTAGGGTCTTTTTGAACGCAAGCTGAATCTGTACATAGCTACTTTCCGCCTTGGAAAATACTGTCACAGACGGAATTGATGTCTGACAAGACCTTCCCAGACCAATTTGACGCTTAATCTGACATCATCGTACCAGACCGAATTTACGTCTGTGAAGACAATTCCAGGCCAAAATGACGTGTGAACCTACATTCCCGAAAGGGAATATGCATTACCAGACTCATGTGATGTCTGAAAAAACTGTGACAGATCGAAAAGACGTCTGAAAAGACCGTCCCAGACTATAATGACCCTTGATTTGACATTACTATAATAGAACGAAATGAGAAACTTTCATATTCAGTACTTACTAACTGCGAAGCGATAGCGGCTATTATTGGGACATCGTGGTTTTTTTAATTCATCGTCTCCATCGAAGATTCCTACGACGTGGTTTCTGGGATTTGACTTTTTCAATAACTTCAGTGACTTCTACTTCTTTGAAGTAAAAATTGTGTACTTGACGTCATTTCTGCTTTCATGTCAATTGCGTGACTTACCCCACTCAAAAAATTGACTTCTGATCTCACTTTTGGGACTAAATTTTATGAACATTTACTAGTTGAAGATCAAAAAAGTGCATCTAAGTAGTGCCAAATTTATTTGCCCTAATTCTTGAGTTTTAGTCTTTGATTTCGAATTTCAACTTTGAAAAAGCTCTTTTAGTGCTTTCTCCTTGTAAACCTCATTTGTCTTAGAATTGATAGACCGAATCTAATACAAAAATTCTATAGGTCTATTAAAGGACTGGTGTTCCATTTGTCTATCTTGTTTGGGTTTGGCGCATTGTCACTTCCTATATCTTTGGTTTACTTTTGTGAAAAAAACCCTTTTTAGTGAAACTCGAAAGCGTTCAGAACGCGTAATTGAAAAAGAGAAGCTCCTGAACGTAACTCCACTAGAGGACGTGGAAATCCCTCATGACTGGGCATGCATTTTTTACTTCACCTTCGACAGTAGTTACGTAAAACTGAAGGCAAACAATCCAAGGTGGCCCCCTGGAATGAAAATTTCAGCTAAAATTTCATTGGATGAAGGCAATATGGTGTGGATTGAATGCACCAGGGGAAATGACACAAAATTCCATTTAGAAGGTGAATTTAAAGTGCAGGGTAATTATGAACAAAACCCTTGATGAACAAAACAATTAGAGAGCTCTGTAGGTTGAGAGATGATGGAATTGACCCGAAGTTGATAGATACCCAAAAAGTCATCGACAATTTAGTTGGAGATAGACCTAGGGTGAATGAAGATGAGAATGAGGAACCAAAAAAAGGTAAATACCCAAAACTACGAAAAGATATTGAGTTGTTCGGCGATGAAGTTGCTGATGAACCCGACTTCTCACTCGATATGATTGACGAATTAGTAAGAAAGGAGCAGTTGAAAGACCAAGTGAATGGAGCTTCAAATAAGGAATGCAATGGCCATTGCAGCCGCTCAGTATCAAATAGTGAAGAGGTGAGACTAGATTTGAGAAGATAGCGCTCTTAATGGGACGCATCTTTTTAACCGCCCCAAATTACTTGAAAAGTTTTCCGGAAAAGAAGTTAACCGATAAAACCTGCACTTAGCAAAACACCGTAATTGTTTTTGGTCCTCAAAAGTAGCTGCAATCACTAGATGATCGTGTTTCTTAATGTAGATGTAATTTCAAGGTTTCTGAACAATTTTTTTTCTAAAATCTGGTTTTCTGTTTAAGCAATTTTCTTGGGATTAGTTTCGTCATCTGATGACAAGACTATCCGCAAGACTGGACGCCAGCGACCAAATCTTGGCGCAATTCATGACTTTCTCAAAAAAAAGCGATCGAAGAAATCAGTAGGCTGCGTCTGAGCAATCAAGCAAACCGTGAGACGGAAGTTGGCGATGAAGATGAAGGTGTAGGAGCTCTTGATGTCCTTTTGTTTGAAAGAACTGATCTGTTGAAGTTGGGGGGCAATAGTTTCCGGGAAATGGCATTAGCGATCGCCAATCGTTTGTGGACAGATGAGGAGCGCATTAAATACTGCGTCGATCCAAAGAAGCAGTTGGATCGGTCAAAGGAAGGGGTTCCAGCTGACGAAGAAAGAGCGGGTTACCTCAGAAGGGCAATGAAGTTTCACATGAAAGACCAGTTTAATGAGGAGAGTTACCGAGCCATATTGATCACGTTAATCAGCAAGGAATAGATTTTCAAAGAAGATAAAGGAGGTCTGAGCAGAAAGACATTGACAAAGAAAATTTAGACCCTACGATTAATGATGCTGGTGATTCTCATAAAAGTTCGTAGTGCTCTGTCAGGGACACTGAAACCTTTAATTGGTGATTCTGTTCATGCTCTTGCCTCTATTAACTCATTTTGCAACCAGTAAGAATGTGTCATTTTCAAAAACTGTTTTTATTTCTATTTGTTATGATGCGCAACGAACTCTTGAGCTAATATTTGTATTGATCATACTTATCTTTTTAATAACCACAAAGTCCTATCTTAGGATATTACTGGCGTTCTTCAAGTGTTATTTGTCGTCAAGATTTTTGTTGCGACCATTTGACGTCACAATCACTTCAAATCTGCTTTTTTATTCTTTCATGGAATTTCACTGAATTGCGTGCGTGATCTTGCTAGCGCTCCGACAGGGACGCAAATTTTCTGTAATAATGGATTTGAGTAACTCGAAATTTATCATTGTTATAGCAGTAACCTGAACGCAGCTATATTGCGATGCTCATGATTTTATGTTTTGTAGACTGACTATCTGTTTCGCCTAACATTTGCTCACACAGTAAAGCCGAACGATTGACTTTTGAATGACCTAGTTTGCGCGCGTGACGTCCTTTATCACTCTCTTTAGCCAACGTTATAAGCTTGGTTTAAGCTGTGACTTTAGTTTGTTATGACCTAAAATTTGACCCTATTCATATTGCTTTAATTTTTTTAGACTTATGGCAAGCAAAGATAACGAGACTGAGGTCGTTTTTGTGGCTAGCGCTGATACAATTGGAACTGCTCATAATGAAATGATGTTTCATCTTGTTTTAAACAACTCATTAGCAGGTTTTCATTAATATCCTTTTTTAAGAGACAACCACAAAAAGAGCGTTTCCGACTAGACAAGAATAAAACGTGTATAGACAGCTTGAAGGGTTTAGAGGAAGCATTGATGCGCAGCAACAAACTTGAACTAGATGCAAGGAATCAAATGCTTGAGATATCTAACAAACTTCGTCAAATTGTTAGTCTATTTCGTTCTCTTTAATTTTAGCATTTAAAGTTGTCTTGGATTTTTTTGTGTCGTCTCAAAACCAAAATGGTTGTGGCTGAATTTAAAATTTCTTCAGAATACCACAGAAGCGGAGAAACGCAGAAAAATGGCTTCCAGTACGTTGATGTACAAGGGAAAAAATCTTCTGGCCTTCAAGGGGACAAGGGATGATTAGGCTGGTTTTGGCAGGCACCTGAATCGTATGATTTTGACTAAAGAGGAGAGGATCAGAACTTGTTGGTTTCCTCAAAGAGAACCGATCGAGGGGCGTGCTCCAGCCTCAGAGGAGGACCAAGACTTCTTTAGGGGTTTGACTTTCAGTAACTATGGTCAACAGAGAACTTTCGGATGATTCCTAACTTAATAAGATGTTGGTTTCTATTAGGTCGTTTAACTTTTTCGGGAAATAGTAGTCAGCAGACACGCGAAGATAATAACGTAACTTGAGCACATAATGTAAGTTTACATCATCTAGGTGGTTTTCTGATTTTCTGGCCGGTTAACTAAAAGATTTGTCCTGTTTTAGAGGCTGTAAAACGTTTCTGCGGCGAACGCGTGTATGCACTTGGACGTGTTCGTGACGATGCAAACGCTTTAGGCATTCGAGAAAGAAATGATAGTCGAAATTCCAATGAGCCGCCTGCTAAATAAATTGCTGCTGTTATCTCTGGGACGCATATATTAATTTTTTTGGCTTTTTCTATTTGTAATATGTCATAAAATGCGTGCACGAGTATTTTCTTTCCGTATGTACCTCATGTTCTTGTTTGCGCTCTGAAAGTGACGCAACATTGTTGTCATAAATGGGTTCAGACCCCTTGAAGATCATAATTTTTGCAGTCATGTTTCTTTTGTTCAACTTCAAATTTTAATTAAAGTTTTCCCTGAGGGTTTTACATGTTTTTCTGCGAGCAGTTAGACTCAGGCAAAACATTATTAATCAGTAAAGAAAATTGTTTGTTCCGATCGACTGCCTATCTAATTTTTACTCTATTTATTACAGACAGAAATGAGTCAATGCAACTTGAAATTCTATCTTTCTGCTAGCAAAAACTTTGCGAGGTCGCAGATCAGTTGGCGGCATCTAGCAAAACTGGATTCACTCTTGACGAATCAGTGGCTTGATAAGGATGGAATACACTCTCACAAAGTTGTTGTTGAGGAGCAACTACAGGAAACTAGTGGCCTTAATGATTTGCATGGTTTTTTTGACGGTGAATACGGTAAAAGTTTGCTCTCGGTTGAGTATAAAGAGGTAAGTTATATTCCAAGTGAAAACTTTGCTCAAATCGTACTTTTTGCTAAAAACGATACTGCGAAATGTCTTCCGTTAAACGGAGTAATAGGTTTTTTGGCTGAAATTCTAGATCATGAGATTGTTGAAGGCTTTAATGACGTCTCAATTTTGTATAGCTCGTATAAAAATAGCCAATGGATGATGTTAGGCCCAATTTCGTTTATAAATGCGTCCTGTAAACCAAATATTGAATAAAAACAATGTAGAAAAATTGTTCTCTGTGTTGCGAAACGAGATATACGAGCCGGTTAAGAGCTTAGTGTTTCCTATAATAGGCATTTTTTTGGAAGATTTAATATTGATTGCTTGTGCCCTCACAAAATTGAACATGGTGACCCATGCCCCAAAGATCCTGAGCCCGCACGGAAAAGAAAATTTCTTGACTGTGGAAAAGTTCTCCACCAAAAAATCTCAAGTTGGAGAAAGTCGAAACACCTGTAACACCAGTGAGAAAATTTTTTTTGAAAAGCTACCACCAAGGCGCGTGCTATACGGTCCCCTAATAGGAAATAATGAAAATAAGGATCAATCGCTGTCATACGAATCAGTTTTTGGTGAAATTGAATTATCACTCAGTCCTGTTAAACAAAGTACCCCAATAGCCCAAAAAGAAAAACCCTCCTTTTCTCTAAGTTTCGTAGAACCGTTGGAGGACAATTCTCCAAGCCTTCAGGATCATTTAACGATCAACCTAAGTACTACTCCAGTAAGATTAGACCTAATAGAAGCTGAAGAAGAGAATGTTCCTCTTTTTGAGCCTGATAAAGTTTCTTTGTTTCAGGAGGAAGGATTGCCACTTTTTGCAGGGTCACAAACATCAACAGAAAATTTTTTCAAAGAGTTCGAAAGCTTATGTGAAACTAATAAATTTTCCAAGGCAGCTCGTGCCGACATGCTTGAACTTATTTCAAAAAATTTACCAGTGCCTAATATAATTGCAAAACTTGCCCGTCCCCATTTACCAACCCTAAGTCTAATTGATTTCGGCAAGGCTCAATTTTTCTGTGTAGAAATCAAAACGCAAATTGAAAGAGTTTTGACTAGAAATGCACAATATGTATTAGGTTCCTGGAAAAACGATTGCTCTTGGTCCACGCATTGGGACTCTTTTCGTCGGCCTGAGGTGCAGATTGTTCTAAATATTGACGGTGCACCGGTTTTCGAATCAACAAAATTAGCAGTTTGGCCCATCTGGCTACAAGTTTTTAACCTTCCTCCTAAACTAAGATTAGCATTCTCTAATCTTTGTCTCTTGGGCCCTTGGCATGGCAAGTTTAAGCCAGATTTTACAAAATTCTTGCCACTGGTTTGTTTTGAATTAGAGTCACTAATTGATGCAAAATTGTCGGTTGATTGTTTGGGGGTAGTCGAGTTTCGAGTAAGATCTTTGGTTGCAGACATGCCTGCAAAAGCTTGTGTTTTTGTGCACGAATCAATTTAATGGCTACTCTTCGTGTCCGCACTGCTATATGAGAGGTTTTTACGAGAGCCACAGAATGCTGTTCCCAGTAAAAAAAGGCATTTAAATTGCGCGAGTCTCTTGATTTTAAAGCAAGTGGTTTGATTGCTGAGCAAAAAAAAGTTTCACAATCCGACGTTAAGTCTCAAACTCCTCTAGTAAAGCTCATAGACCTGCCTTGGTGCTGCCCAATAGATCCTATGCATCAAGTTTTTTTAGGAACTGGAAAAGTTTTATCAAAAGTTCTAATTTCTTTAGCAAAAGGAAATTTGTTTCAGCGGGCTGAACGACTACTTAGTTTAATAAAAATTCCTTTCGATATACAGCATAGAACAAGATCTCTACACGAAAATAAAGTTTGGAAAGCTTTTGACTTTAAGCTCTTTTTTTTCCACGTGGGTCAGCTTATATTTTTTAAGATACCTGCTCGGAGGGGTATTTACGAAAGTTTCTGCACGTTAAGCATGGCCATTAGACTGCTGTCGGACGAAAAAGTAGACGAGCAAAAAATAGAGCAAGCTGAAAGTCTCATCAATTTGTTTTTTGAAAATTTCGTTGAACTTTATGGCATTGAATCTCAGTCCTTTACTTTTCATACAATGAGACACCTGGCAGAGCAGGTAAGAAGGAGTGGACCCCTTTGGATGTTTTCTGCGTTCTGTTTTGAGTCCGCAAACCACGGTCTTCTTAGCGCTGTCCAAGGAACTATTAAAGGACCAGAGGCCATCGTTGAGAATTTCATTAAGCATCAAGCGTCTTTCGATGATATCATCCACGAAAAACATGAGCAATGTTTAAAAGGTCTGACAATAGTGACTGACGATATTAAAAAGTTTTGCCAAGACAAAAATGTTGAGTTTTTTTTCTCACGATATGTAACGCCTTACGGTCAGTGCTTTGCATCTTTATGCTACTCAAGAATAGGAAACAATTTTGGTGAGTGTATTTTGTGCTTGTCAGACTCGCGGTTTTTTAGAGTGGAAACCTATTTTTCAAATGATGATGGAATTTTTGCTGTCGGGAAGGCTGCAAAATACTGTAGAGAATCGAATATCTTGGGGAAACAAAATTCGTTTGGTTTCATCTTTGAGCTTTTTGGGCTTAATGTTTTGGAAATAATTCCCGTCAAAAATATTTGTAATAAAACAGTGGTTTTAAATTAGGAAAATCAAGTTTTTGTTAGCTGAATTCGAGAAGGTTTTGAGCACAATTAGTTTTTTTAGCGTCAATATCAATAAGTTTTCTCGTAAGTTTTTTTCAATCTGCGCTTACAGGGCCAGCCTTTTTTTGAGCTGCGCTTACAGGGCCAGCTTTTTTAAATTTCTTTTGGCTTTTAGCACTACTGTAAGGGAGGGTAGGTTAGGTTTTAGCTGCGCTTCAGGGCCAGCTCTTTTATATTTATCAACTCTTTTCTCTCTGTTTAGCCCTTCTATTGTGATTGTTGGGGACAGTAATCTGGTAAAACTAATTGATGACATCAATCGTGATCCTCTTGCGTGCAAAGTTTTTAGACTCAGAGGACGTAGAATTTTGTTCAAACTGCACCCCCTGTATAGTGTTCCTCGGCAACAATGATGTGAGTGAACATCCTACCAAGCCGTGGCTGAGGCCAGAGTATCCAGTAAAAACAGCAGCTCGGATTTGTGGTTTTGCTGATCATATCCGGATTAAAAACGTAGAAGTCGCGGTAGTTGGCTTAGTCGCCCGACCTGATGTGGCATATGATGTAATAAAGGAAACTAACAATTTTATTCAATGGTATGAAGGACAGCGCTACGTTGGGCCACGAAAAGTCCACTCGAATCATTTCCTAAAGGAACACACTCGAGACAATGTTCACTTAAATAAGGATGGCAAAAAGCGAGTGCTTGCTCTGTTCCTTAGAATAATAACGCAACGTTTCAAACTTGGCAATTAGATTCCTTTGTTTTCTAATTTCCTTATTATCCGAAACTTTTTGTTTGCTAATATCTGCCATAAATTAGTGGAATCTACAACCTAAACAGAAAAATATGAAACAGAAAAATATGAAACAGAAACCTAAACAGAAAAATATGAAACAGAAAAACAAAAAAACCAAAAAAAAAATTATCTTATTTCTGTTCAAAGTTATTCGTTTTTTTTTTCAATTGTTTATTGTTTACTTGTTCATAGACTACTTGTTTATCATGATTCTGGTTAATATCGGTGCTTATTTTTGCTTTAAGTTATTGAAAAAAACAAAAATGTTAAAATATTAAATCTCAAAAAAAAAAATTATCTAATCGGAGAAAAGTTATTTATTTTTTTTTAATTTTCCCAATTTCTTTATTCTCTTCAACTTGGAACCAGTCAGTTTGACGATATCTAACCTTAATTCATGGAGTTTACTACCTTATGAGTTTTTAAAGCTCATATGAAACAGAAAAACAAAAAAAACAAAAAAAAATTTATCTAATCGGAAAAAACTGTTCAAAGTTATTCGTTTTGTTTTTAATTGTTTATTGTTTACTTGTTCATGGACTACTTGTTCATCTTGATTCTGGTTAATATCGGTGCAAATTTTCGCTTTAAGTTATTGAAAAAAAGAAATATGTTAAAATAATAAATCTCAAAAAAAAATTATCTGATCGGAGAAAAGTTATTTATTTTTGTTTATTTTCCCAATTTCTTTATTCTCTTCAACTTGGAACCATTCAGTTTGTTAATATCTGACCTTAATTATTAGAATTTACCACCTTATGAGTTTTTAATGCTCATATGAAACTGAAAAACAAAAAAAAACCAGAAAAAATTATCTAATCGGAAAAAACTGTTCAAAGTTATTCGTTCTGTTTTTGATTGTTTATTGTTTACTTGTTCATAGACTACTAGTTCATTGTGCTCTGGTTAATATCGCTGCTAATATTTGCTTTAAGTTATTAAAAAAAGAAAAATGTAAAAAAAGAATAAATCTCAAAAGAAAAAAAATTATCTAATCGGAGAAAAAGTTTTCTATTTTTGTTTATTGAGTCTTTTTAAAAAATTTGGCAAGTTTGCACTGTCAGGGTCAAATTTGCTACGTTGTCTTGAATTTTATTTTTTGGTTTATTTGTTTACTGTTTAAAATACAAATGTTATTACGAAGAAAACGAAGATAGAAGACAGCTACATGGAACAAAATGAATTCAAATCATAATGAGAACGCGAGGACAACAGAAGACACCCAAAGAAAGACGAACACCGCATCAAATACAAATGCTTTTTTCGATAACAAAACGAAGATGCAACGACAGGAGGCAATCGAAGATAAACGACAACTGCATAGAAGAAAATGAAGACAATTTGAAACGAGAAGGAAGTAACAGCAGAAGACACCCGAAGAAAGATGAGAAATGCAGCAGAAACAGTAAATGATACTTGGATCAGACAACGAAGATTCAACGACAGAAGAAGACAATCGAAGATAGAAGACAGCTACATAGAACAAAATAAATTCAAATCAGAATGACAACGCGAGGACAACAGAAGACACCCGAAGAAAGACGAACACCGCAGCAAATACAATAATTGCTTTCAGTATTAAAACGAAAATGCAATGACAGGAGGCAATCGAAGATAAACGACAACTACAAGGAACAAATTGAATACAATGCGAAACGAGGAGGAAGTGACAGCAGAAGACACCCGAAGAAAGATGAGAAATGCAGCAGAAACAATAAATGATATTTGGTTCAGACAACGAAGATTCAACGACAGAAGACAATCGAAGATAGAAGACAGCTACATGGAAACAAAATGATTTCAAATCAGAATGAGAACGCGAGGACAACAGAAGACACCCGAAGAAAAACGAACACCGCAGCAACTACAATAAATGCTTTTTTCAATAACAAAACGAAGATGCAATGACAGGAGGCAATCGAAGATAAACGACAACTACAAAGAACAAATTGAATACAATACGAAACGAGGAGGAAGTGACAGCAGAAGACACCCGAAGAAAGATGAGAAATGCAGCAGAAACAATAAACAATACTTGGATAAGACAACGAAGATTCAACGACAGAAGACAATCAAAGATAGAAGACAGCTACGTCGAACAAAATGAATTCGAATCAGAATGAGAACGCGAGGACAACAGAAGACACCCGAAGAAAGACGAACACCGCAGCAAATACAATAAATGCTTTTTTCAATAACAAAACGATGATGCAACGACAGGAGGCAATCAAAGATAAATGACAACTGCATAGAAGAAAATGAATACAATTCGAAACGAGGAGGAAGTGACAGCAGAAGACACCCGAAGGAAGATGAGAAATGCAGCAGAAACAGTAAATGATACTTGGATCAGACAACGAAGATTCAACGACAGAAGACAATTGAAGATAGAAGACAGCTACATGGAAACAAAATGAATTCAAATCAGAATGAGAACGCGACGACAACAGAAGACACCCGAAGAAGAACGAAGAAGAAAGAAGAACACCGCAGCAAATACAATAAATGCTTTTTTCAATAACAAAACGAAGATGCAACGACAGGAGGCAATCGAAGATAAATGACAACTGCATAGAAGAAAATGAATACAATTCGAAACGAGGAGGAAGTGACAGCAGAAGACACCCGAAGGAAGATGAGAAATGCAGCAGAAACAGTAAATGATACTTGGATCAGACAACGAAGATTCAACTACAGAAGAAGACAATCGAAGATAGAAGACAGCTACATAGAGCCAAATGAATTCGAATCAGCATCACAACGCGAGGACAACAGAAGACACCCGAAGAAAGATGAACACCGCAGCAAATACAATAAATGCTTTTTCAATAACAAAACGAAGATGCAACGACAGGAGGCGATCGAAGATAAACGACAACTGCATAGAAGAAAATGAATACAATTCGAAACGAGGAGGAAGTGACAGCAGAAGACATCCGAAGAAAGATGAGAAATGCAGCAGAAACGGTAAATGATACTTGGATCAAACAACGAAGATTCAACGACAGAAGAAGACAATCGAAGATAGAAGACAGCTACATAGAACAAAGTGAATTCAAATCAGAATGACAACGCGAGGACAACAGAAGACACCCGAAGAAAGAAGAACACCGCAGCAAATACAATAAATGCGTTTTTCAACAACAAAACGAAGATGCAATGACAGGAGGCAATCGAAGATAAACGACAACTGCATAGAAGAAAATGAATACAATTCGAAACGCGGAAGTGACAGCAGAAGACACCCGAAGAAAGATGAGAAATGCAGCAGAAACAGTAAATGATACTTGGATCAGACAAAGAAGATACAGCGACAGAAGAAGACAATCGAATATAGAAGACAGCTACATAGAACAAAATGAAATCAAATCAGAATGACAACGCGAGGACAACAGAAGACACCCGAAGGAAGAAGAACACCGCAGCAAATACAATAAATGCTTTTTTCAATAACAAAACGAAGATGCACTGACAGGAGGCAATCGAAGATAAACGACAACTACAAGGAACAAATTGAATACAATACGAAACGTGGAAGTGGCAGCAGAAGACACCCGAAGAAAGACGAGAAATGCAGCAGCAACAATAAATGATACTTGGATCAGACAACGAAGGTTCAACGACAGAAGACAATCGAAGATAGAAAACAGCTACATGGAAACAAAATGAATTCAAATCAGAATGAGAACGCGAGGACAACAGAAGACACTCGAAGAAAGACGAACACCGCAGCAAATACAATAAATGCTTTTTTCAATATTAAAACGAAGATGCAATGACAGCAGGCAATCGAAGATAATCGACAACTACAAGGAACAAATTCAATACAATATGAAACGAGGAGGAAGTGACAACAGAAGACACCCGAAGAAAGATGCTACATAGAACCAAATGAACAGCTACATAGAACCAAATGAATTCAAATCAGCATCACAACGCGAGGACAACAGAAGACACCCGAAGAAAGATGAACACCGCAGCAAAAACAATA
The DNA here is from genome assembly GCF_964194025.1 of Convolutriloba macropyga. Classification (NCBI taxonomy): domain Eukaryota; kingdom Metazoa; phylum Xenacoelomorpha; order Acoela; family Convolutidae; genus Convolutriloba; species Convolutriloba macropyga. The sequence goes on along the minus strand of NC_134482.1, from coordinate 26,279,413 downwards.
AATGCTTTTTCAATAACAAAACGAAGATGCAACGACAGGAGGCAATGGAAGATAAACGACAACTGCATAGAAGAAAATGAATACAATTCGAAACGAGGAAGTGACAGCAGAAGACATCTGAAGAAAGATGAGAAATGCAGCAGAAACAGTAAATGATACTTGGATCAGACAACGAAGATTCAACGACAGAAGAAGACAATCGAAGATAGAAGACAGCTACATAGAACAAAGTGAATTCAAATCCGAATGACAACGCGAGGACAACAGAAGACACCCGAAGAAAGAAGAATACCGCAGCAAATATAATAAATGCTTTTTTCAATAACAAAACGAAGATGCAAATACAGGAGGCAATCGAAGATAAACGACAACTGCATAGAAGAAAATGAATACAATTCGAAACGAGGAAGTGACAGCAGAAGACACCCGAAGAAAGATGAGAAATGCAGCAGAAACAGTAAATGATACTTGGATCAGACAACGAAGATACAACGACAGAAGAAGACAATCGAATATAGAAGACAGCTACATAGAACAAAATGAATTCAAATCAGAATGACAACGCGAGGACAACAGAAGACACCCGAAGGAAGAAGAACACCGCAGCAAATACAATAAATGCTTTTTTCAATAACAAAACGAAGATGCAATGACAGGAGGCAATCGAAGATAAACGAAAACTACAAGGAACAAATTGAATACAATACGAAACGTGGAAGTGGCAGCAGAAGACACCCGAAGAAAGACGAGAAATGCAGCAGAAACAATAAATGATACTTGGATCAGACAACGAAGGTTCAACGACAGAAGACAATCGAAGATAGAAAACAGCTACATGGAACAAAATGAATTCGAATCAGAATGAGAACGCGAGGACAACAGAAGACACCCGAAGAAAGACGAACATCGCAGCAAATACAATAAATGCTTTTTGCAATAACAAAACGAAGATGCAACGACAGTAGGCAATCGAAGACAAACGACAACTGCACAAAGAAAATGAATACAATTCGAAACGAGAAGCAAGTTACAGCAGAAGACACCCAAAGAATGCTGTGAAATGCAGCAAAAACAATAATGCTACTTGGATCAAGCAACGAAGACTCAATGACAGAAGAAGACAATCAAAGATAGAAGACAGCTACATGGAAACAAAATGAATTCAAATCAGAATGAGAACGCGAGGACAACAGAAGACACTCGAAGAAAGACGAACACCGCAGCAAATACAGTAAAAATGCTTTTTTCAATATTAAAACGAAGATGCAATGACAGCAGGCAATCGAAGATAATCGACAACTACAAGGAACAAATTCAATACAATACGAAACGAGGAGGAAGTGACAACAGAAGACACCCGAAGAAAGATGAGAAATGCAGCGGAAACAATAAGTGAGACTTGGATCAGACAACGAAGATTCAACGACAGAAGACAATCGAAGATAGAAGACAGCTACATGGAACAAAATGATTTCGAAACAGAATGAGAACGCGAGGACAACAGTAGACACCCGAAGAAAGACGAACACCACAGTAAATAAATTAAATGCTTTTTTCAATAAAAAAAACGAAGATGCAACGACAGGAGGCAATCGAAGATAAACGACAACTGCACGAAGAAAATGAATACAATTCGAAACGAGAAGCAAGTTACAGCAGAAGACACCCAAAGAAATCTGAGAAATGCAGCAAAAACAATAATGCTACTTGGATCAGGCAACGAAGACTCAACAACAGAAGAAGACAATCGAAGATAGAAGACAGCTACATGGAACAAAATGAATTCAAATCAGAATGAGAACGCGAGGACAACAGAAGACACCCGAAGAAAGACGAACACCGCAGCAAATAATATAAATGCTTTTTTCAATAACAAAACGAAGATGCAACGACAGTAGGCAATCGAAGATAAACGACAACTGCACAAAGAAAATGAATACAATTCGAAACGAGAAGCAAGTTACAGCAGAAGACACCCAAAGAATGCTGAGAAATGCAGCAAAAACAATAATGCTACTTGGATCAAGCAACGAAGACTCAATGACAGAAGAAGACAATCGAAGATAGAAGACAGCTACATAGAAACAAAATGAACTCAAATCAGAATGAGAACGCGAGGACAACAGAAGACACCCGAAGAAAGACAAACACCGAAGCAAATAAATTAAATGCTTTTTTCAATAACAAAACGAAGATGCAACGACAGTAGGCAATCGAAGATAAACGACAACTGCACAAAGAAAATGAATACAATTTGAAACGAGAAGCAAGTTACAGCAGAAGACACCCAAAGAATGCTGAGAAATGCAGCAAAAACAATAATGCTACTTGGATCAAGCAACGAAGACTCAATGACAGAAGAAGACAATCGAAGATAGAAGACAGCTACATAGAAACAAAATGAATTCAAATCAGAATGAAAACGCGAGGACAACAGAAGACACCCGAAGAAAGACGAACACCGCAGCAAATACAATAAATGCTTTTTTCAATATTAAAACGAAGATGCAATGACAGCAGGCAATCGAAGATAATCGACAACTACAAAGAACAAATTCAATACAATACGAAACGAGGAGGAAGTGACAACAGAAGACACCCGAAGAAAGATGAGAAATGCAGCGGAAACAATAAGTGGGACTTGGATCAGACAACGAAGATTCAACGACAGAAGACAATCGAAGATAGAAGACAGCTACATGGAACAAAATGATTTCGAAACAGAGAGCGCGAGGACAACAGAAGACACCCGAAGAAAGACGAACACCGCAGCAAATAATTTAAGTGCTTTTTTCAATAACAAAACGAAGATGCAACGACAGTAGGCAATCGAAGATAAACGACAACTGCACAAAGAAAATGAATACAATTCGAAACGAGAAGCAAGTTACAGCAGAAGACACCCAAAGAATGCTGAGAAATGCAGCAAAAACAATAATGCTACTTGGATCAAGCAACGAAGACTCAATGACAGAAGAAGACAATCGAAGATAGAAGACAGCTACATAGAAACAAAATGAATTCAAATCAGAATGAAAACGCGAGGACAACAGAAGACACCCGAAGAAAGACGAACACCGCAGCAAATACAATAAATGCTTTTTTCAATATTAAAACGAAGATGCAATGACAGCAGGCAATCGAAGATAATCGACAACTACAAGGAACAAATTCAATACAATACGAAACGAGGAGGAAGTGACAACAGAAGACACCCGAAGAAAGATTAGAAATGCAGCGGAAACAATAAGTGGGACTTGGATCAGACAACGAAGATTCAACGACAGAAGACAATCGAAGATAGAAGACAGCTACATGGAACAAAATGATTTCGAAACAGAGAGCGCGAGGACAACAGAAGACACCCGAAGAAAGACGAACACCACAGTAAATAAATTAAATGCTTTTTTCAATAAAAAAACGAAGATGCAACGACAGGAGGCAATCGAAGATTTACGACAACTGCACGAAGAAAATGAATACAATTCGAAACGAGAAGCAAGTTACAGCAGAAGACACCCAAAGAAATTTGAGAAATGCAGCAAAAACAATAATGATACTTGGATCAGGCAACGAAGACTCAACGACAGAAGAAGACAATCGAAGATAGAAGACAGCTACATGGAACAAAATGAATTCAAATCAGAATGAGAACGCGAGGACAACAGAAGACACCCGAAGAAAGACGAACACCGCAGCATATACAATAAATGCTTTTTTCAATAACAAAACGAAGATGCAACGACAGTAGGCAATCGAAGATAAACGACAACTGCACAAAGAAAATGAATACAATTTGAAACGAGAAGCAAGTTACAGCAGAAGACACCCAAAGAATGCTGAGAAATGCAGCAAAAACAATAATGCTACTTGGATCAAGCAACGAAGACTCAATGACAGAAGAAGACAATCGAAGATAGAAGACAGCTACATAGAAACAAAATGAATTCAAATCAGAATGAAAACGCGAGGACAACAGAAGACACCCGAAGAAAGATGAGAAATGCAGCGGAAACAATAAGTGGGACTTGGATCAGACAACGAAGATTCAACGACAGAAGACAATCGAAGATAGAAGACAGCTACATGGAACAAAATGATTTCGAAACAGAGAGCGCGAGGACAACAGAAGACACCCGAAGAAAGACGAACACCGCAGCAAATAATTTAAGTGCTTTTTTCAATAACAAAACGAAGATGCAACGACAGTAGGCAATCGAAGATAAACGACAACTGCACAAAGAAAATGAATACAATTCGAAACGAGAAGCAAGTTACAGCAGAAGACACCCAAAGAATGCTGAGAAATGCAGCAAAAACAATAATGCTACTTGGATCAAGCAACGAAGACTCAATGACAGAAGAAGACAATCGAAGATAGAAGACAGCTACATAGAAACAAAATGAATTCAAATCAGAATGAAAACGCGAGGACAACAGAAGACACCCGAAGAAAGACGAACACCGCAGCAAATACAATAAATGCTTTTTTCAATATTAAAACGAAGATGCAATGACAGCAGGCAATCGAAGATAATCGACAACTACAAAGAACAAATTCAATACAATACGAAACGAGGAGGAAGTGACAACAGAAGACACCCGAAGAAAGATGAGAAATGCAGCGGAAACAATAAGTGGGACTTGGATCAGACAACGAAGATTCAACGACAGAAGACAATCGAAGATAGAAGACAGCTACATGGAACAAAATGATTTCGAAACAGAGAGCGCGAGGACAACAGAAGACACCCGAAGAAAGACGAACACCGCAGCAAATAATTTAAGTGCTTTTTTCAATAACAAAACGAAGATGCAACGACAGTAGGCAATCGAAGATAAACGACAACTGCACAAAGAAAATGAATACAATTCGAAACGAGAAGCAAGTTACAGCAGAAGACACCCAAAGAATGCTGAGAAATGCAGCAAAAACAATAATGCTACTTGGATCAAGCAACGAAGACTCAATGACAGAAGAAGACAATCGAAGATAGAAGACAGCTACATAGAAACAAAATGAATTCAAATCAGAATGAAAACGCGAGGACAACAGAAGACACCCGAAGAAAGACGAACACCGCAGCAAATACAATAAATGCTTTTTTCAATATTAAAACGAAGATGCAATGACAGCAGGCAATCGAAGATAATCGACAACTACAAGGAACAAATTCAATACAATACGAAACGAGGAGGAAGTGACAACAGAAGACACCCGAAGAAAGATTAGAAATGCAGCGGAAACAATAAGTGGGACTTGGATCAGACAACGAAGATTCAACGACAGAAGACAATCGAAGATAGAAGACAGCTACATGGAACAAAATGATTTCGAAACAGAGAGCGCGAGGACAACAGAAGACACCCGAAGAAAGACGAACACCACAGTAAATAAATTAAATGCTTTTTTCAATAAAAAAACGAAGATGCAACGACAGGAGGCAATCGAAGATTTACGACAACTGCACGAAGAAAATGAATACAATTCGAAACGAGAAGCAAGTTACAGCAGAAGACACCCAAAGAAATTTGAGAAATGCAGCAAAAACAATAATGATACTTGGATCAGGCAACGAAGACTCAACGACAGAAGAAGACAATCGAAGATAGAAGACAGCTACATGGAACAAAATGAATTCAAATCAGAATGAGAACGCGAGGACAACAGAAGACACCCGAAGAAAGACGAACACCGCAGCATATACAATAAATGCTTTTTTCAATAACAAAACGAAGATGCAACAACAGGAGCCAATTTAGTTGGCGACGACACCCGAGGGGTGTTGGCTGGTGGCGGTGACTGTTGGCAACTGGAGGGCCCGAGGGACTTCTTCAATTCTTCAAGGTTACTTCCTCTCTTTGCTCTTTTCGTTTTCTCGTAGTTTTGAGTTTTGTGTGCTCGTTCAACGCGCACACAAAACTCAAAACTTCCAGAAAACGAAAAGCGCATGTGCTGGTTTTTTTTGCACTGACACTGTCAGGCTGGAGTTTTTAGGCACTCTGCATTGCACTTTCTGTGCTCAGTTATGTTAAGTTTTGGACTTGCAATATGAGTCCTAAACTTAACACAGCTGAGCACAAAGTGTGCAATGCATATATCCTAAAGATTCCAATCCAACAGTGAAAGCACAAAAAAACTAGCACAATTTCTTTCGTTTTCAAGATATTTTGAATTTTATGAGCACGTTTTTTTGCGCTCATAAAATTCAAAATGTCTTGAAAGCGAAAGGAATTTGCTTTTTTATGTTGCTACTGCCAGATAGGGGTTCTCTGCCGTCTGCTGTGCACTGTTTTTTCTCAGTTCGTGTAGGGTTTTGTGTTTACATTGCAAACCCAAAACTCTACATTACTGGGAACAAAAAGTGCACATCACACGACCGAGGGTCCCAATCTGACAGTTGCAGCGCAAAAAAAGCCACCGCAGTTTCTTTTGTTTTCAAGGAGTTTTGATTTTTATGAGCAGACTTCGTTCTACTCATAAAAGTCAAAGCTACTTGAAAACAAAAGAAACTGTCCCCCTCTTTTTCCTGCGGGTTCCGTTTCCGTTTGGGGGAAGGGGTTGGTGTTCCAGGGCTTTTGCTTTGCCCTCTTAGGCTTTGCTTTGATCTCTTGCCGCTTAGCCTTTGGTGTTGCTTTTGGTTCTCTTTGCCTCGCTCCCCCCGCCCCCCTAGGCGTTTCCGCTCCGCTTCTGTTTTAATGAGTTTTTTATTTTTGTTTTATTTGGCGACGACACCCGAGGGGTGTTGGCTGGTGGCGGTGACTGTTGGCAACTGGAGGGCCCGAGGGACTTCTTCAATTCTTCAAGGTTACTTCTCTTTGCTGTTTTCGTTTTCTTGTAGTTTTGAGTTTTATGTGCTCGTTCAACGCGCACACAAAACTCAAAACATCCAGAAAACGAAAAGCACATGTGCTGGTTTTTTTGCACTGACACTGTCAGGCTGGAGTTTTTAGGCCCTCTGCATTGCATTTTCGGTGCTCAGTTGTGTTAAGTTTTGGACTTGCAATGTGAGTCCTAAACTTAACACAGCTGAGCACAAAGTGTGCAAAGCAGAAATCCTAAAGACTCAAATCCGACAGTGAAAGCACAAAAAAACTAGCACAATTCCTTTCGTTTTCAAGATATTTTGAATTTTATGAGCACTTTTTTTTTGTGCTCATAAAATCCAAAACGTCTTGAGAGCGAACGGAGTTTGCTTTTTTGTGTCGCTACTGACAGATTGGGGTTCTTCGTCGTCCGCTGTGCACTATTTGTTCTCAGTTCATGTAGGGTTGTGTGTTTGCATTGCAAACAAAAACTCTACATTACTGGGAATAAACAGTGCACATCAGACGTCCAAGAACGCCAATCTGACAGTTGCAACGCAAAAAAGCCACGCAGTTTCTTTTGTTTTCAAGGAGTTTTGAGTTTTATGAGCAGACTTCGTTCTACTCATAAAAGTCAAAGCTACTTGAAAGTAAAGGAAACTGTCCGCTCTGTTGCGCGCGTTGTTTTGCCGTTTCTTGCTTTTCGGGCACGCCGCGCCCGCTTTTTTGCGCGCGTTGTTTTGCCCTGTTTTTTTTGCTTTTCGGGCACGCCGTGCCTGCATTTTGCGCGCGTTGTTTTGTCGTTTTTTGGTTTTCGGGCGTGTCTGCTTTTTTGCTTGCGTTGTTTTGCCGTTTTTTGCTCTTCGGGCACACCGTGCCCGCTTTTTGCTTGCGTTGTTTTACCGTTTTTTTGCTTTGCGGGCACACCGTGCCGCTTTTTGCGGGCGTTTTTTGAACTGTTTTCACGCGGTGCCCTTTTTTTGCACGCGCTGTTTTGCCCTGTTCCTTTGTCTCTGTCTCTCTAGCTCTCTTTCTCTCTCTCTGTCTCTCTCTGTTTCTTTCTAGCTCTTTCTCTGTTTTTCTTTCTTTTCTCTCCCTCTCTCTCTCGCTCTCTCTCTCTCCCCCTCTCTCCCTCCCTCTCTCTCCCCCCGTTCTCTCTCCCCCTCTCTCTCTCTCCCTCTCTCCCCCTCTCTCTCCCCCCTCTCTC
>NC_134482.1:26216001-26271199 GCF_964194025.1 Convolutriloba macropyga | reverse complement strand
TGCAGACCGTCGCCAAACGATATTATCACTAAGCCAGACATTGGCCAGACCCATAAATTTATATTTCTATATATATATATATATATATATATATATATATATATATATATATATATATATATGTATAGCCAGGTTAAGTTCTATGAACCAACACAAGTATTGGGTCACGAATAGTGGGGTTTCAGACCGTCTATAACTAAACATAGGTATTGGCCAGACCGAACAGACTTTAACCACCCTTGGTCAGACGAATCAGATATTGGCTACCATTGGCCACACAGAACAGAATTAGCTCTTAACTTTTTCTAGACCATTTATCAGACAAAACAGACCCCTGAGAAGACTGTTGTGCAGACTGTTGCCAAACGGAACTAACACTACGCCAGACCATTGGCCTGACCAATGTAAATTGTAGAAGCATCAGACAAAATTTTTAGATTATTTAATTCTTTTTTCCCGAAGGACAAATGAATATGAGTTTATTTTGAAAATTTTTTGCGCAAAAAAATATTTTAAGACAAAGTTGAATTTCATAAATTATGTTGATGAAGAAATCTAATGATCTAGAGTTAGATGTTGATTACAAATGATGGGTTGCTGTTTTGAAAAACAGTCAGTGCAGCCCACATACGTTTTGTGGAGAACTGGCACTTCTTTTGGGTCGGTTTCCAGCCCTTTAATATGGATATTGGAAGGATCAAACATACCGAAACTTCGAGATGGCGAGAGCAAACAGAACAAAAACTGGCTAATGGCCAAATTAAACAGACCGAAATGTGGCTATGAGCTAGACCAAGCACTACCAAAGCGGGGTCGGAACCTTATGTGCGATCGCACATTACCGAGCCTCCTTGTAATGTTTTGATGTCAATTAAATATTGAGACTTTCAAGTAATTTTTTTTATTTCTTAAATTTGATTAGAACAACATTTTCCTAGGAGGAACTTAGCATTTGAAATGCAACCGCACTCAAAATACGTCCGATCGATATTGTGGCCATAGGGAAAGAATATATATACAGAGCAGAATATTAAAATTTTTTCAGGAAACGAAGAAGTGGTTTGTTCTGATTGCAATTTGACATGGCAACGTACAATGCAACTATGTCGTTGTGGTCCATTATTCTGACGATAGTCATATTTTCATTCATAAATCTGCGCCTTTGTGTCTCTAGTGAAGTTGAGGGTCCTTTTCACTTTTACTTGCAATGGGAACTAAATACAATAATGATAGACAAACTAGGTGATAAATGCATGGACCCACATAGCGTTCCTGTGGGATCCTTTAAGGTTGGCCCAACGACTTATGGGTCACTTGCTGTGTGCGAGAACGGTTATATCGTGCCTCTTGTCAACAGCGGCTCAACGTTTGAAAAATGGGAAGAGGGGAACAGTTTTGATTCTCCCACTTCGGTCATCATAGCCGTGGCACTCCTCAACAACACCCTGCGTGACAATTGGCTCGATTACGAGTGCTTTGTCAACCGTTATAAGGCGACCTATACTCATGAAGAAGTGTGCGATGCATATCTCAGGATCAAAACGTCTCCGCAAACATCTACTGATATTTACTCTTTCCGTCCCTCGTATGGCCCCAATGCTTTAAGATCCGCCTCCACAAAAAACTGGATTGATGGGACAGAAAACTCACTGAGTTTTTCCAACCTACCTCGGGCAACTCTTATGGCTTCTGGTGCATCTATTCGTGAATACACTTTCTCACAAACGCCTGGAGAAATATATGTAAATAATCTAGTTAACAATGTCATAGCAAGAGTACTAATCCCGGGTGAATTTGCCGCCGTAGCCTCCCTGGCTGATGCGGGGCTTTCTATTACCTGGGCAACTTGTGTGTCATGGTACAAGGTCTCCCAACCCCCCGAAATAGTTGACAAACAAAACTCATTCCAATTCGTGCTTGCATGTGGCCAACGAGCAATGGTGGAGGTGTGTGCGACCATCTTTGACTACTTTGAGTTGATGTACATAGAAAACGACGGAGATGGGATCTACTTACGCGCAGGAATTAATGGGCCATCTATAGGTGAGAGGAAATCCAATATCTTAAAGATGCAAAGGTCCGGCCCGAGTCAAGAATTTTACCGAAAATTAGCTAAGAAATGCGCTGAATTTTCAAAAACCTCAGCGCAAAAACCTTATCTAATAAAGCGCTGAAATGTGTTGAAACTTTGTAGGAAACGCGCTAAAATTTTGAACACGGTTTTTCATTGCGAGCCAACGTACCTAACTGTAATAACTTTTGTGGAATTTTGCAACAAAAGACAAGGACATTTTGTTTCTGTCAATAAGTACAAGGAGGCTCGATAATAAGCGATGGCACACAATGCTCCGACCTCGGTTAGCAATCTTGTCTCTATTGTCAATCATTTGAAGCAGAGATAGACTGCCTTGTAAGAATGAGTTAATATTTTGTGAGTTAAAAATTAATAGATTCTTAAAAAAAGACGCAGATCTATACAAAGGAGGTTCAATTTTCTTTTTTTCACTCAAATGAACCCTCAAACAGAAGGCACAAAGAGCTGACAGCCAACAAATCAAGTCCAAAACAACTTTTCAAGTAGAAAAAGTATGGAATTTAGCGTCAGAAGACAAAGTCATTTTTAACTGTTAATTAGTAATAGTAGGCTCGATAATAAACAATGGCACCATTTATCAAATGAACAAATAATTTTACCAAAAAAATTGCGAATCAAAAAAGCAGATATCTCCCATTTTAATTACCGAATCTCGATCTGTATAGTAAAAAGTAAGTAATTTATGCAAAAAATGGCTTTTAGTAAAAGGAAATTTTAAATTTTCAATTTAGAAAATAAAGTGAGACCAGACTTAACAAAAATAACCTCTGCTCTCAATTACAAAAATAAATTCAAATAAATTACAAAAATAAAGAACTCAAAATCTGATCAAATTGAAGTGGTCGTTAACCAATGTCTATAATCACCAAGTAAATCACGATTGAGGTTGATCATGTTTGCCTTCGAAATTTATTCAGTCGTTGCTTTGGTAATTAAGCTACCAATTCCTATAAACCCTTATGTGAAAACAAAAGTTGGAAAAAAAACTGTGAATAAAAATCCTATTTCATCGAAAAAATTTATTGTCAATCCTTTAGCAATTCATGCTACTGAGATTATTTTGAAAGTAGAGAAATCAAAATTGAACAGTACTTTTTTTCCAAAACTTGTCCTTTTTGAAAGAAAATTTGAAAAGTAATTAGAAATTAAATAGAAACAATCATCAGCTTCAGTAACCTCTCCTCAAAAGGCAAGTTGCGCTGGTCAGCAAACAAAATGAGTAGTATATACAATTGTAAATAATTAAATTACACGAAAAAGTGATCTGAAAACCAAAAACAGTCAGGACTCCAATTTTTTTCAGTTGAAAAAAATAGCTCCTTTTTTATCTACGGATAGTTTTTGGATTATTAACCAATGAAGGTTTTAAAAAGTCAGATTGATCAGAAAACAAAAAAAATGAAGGAGGCCAACAGTCATTCATATCTTTAATAAACAACGGAATGCCGTCATAGAAGCTTTTAGCAGTTAAAGCCGGTCATTCAAAAGTTCTGTTATGGCAATTTTGCAACCATTGAAATTCTTCATTACTCAGACTTTAACAAACCTACAAAACATTAAAAATCAGAACTCAGAGAATAAAAAATTTTTTGCGTAAACAAATATTTGAAAGAGTAATCTATAACATACACCCGAATAGAGAGACAACATGTAGATTTATTAGACCCTGTCTGGTCTTGTTAGAACGTCAACAAGTCTTCTCAGTATTGGGATTTAGTAGCAATACAATATACGAGCGAAAGGATAAAATTTAAATGAGAAAGTCAACGTCAAAAAAATTAGTAGTGGCTCACAGACCAGTTCAGACATCAGCCTGTATGCAAAATTAAAACAAATAAGCATCCCTTGCTAGACTCAACAGTTCACATTCTGTAAATGAAAATTTAATAGGTTCTCAATAAACGAAAGACATGGGTGCAAAAGAGGATAATTTCGATTGGGTTTATTTTTTTCGGTAGAATTAATACTTTAAACTAGAAGCACAAACATTAAATCAAATCTCAAGCCTTTTTTGTATTATTCAAAACACGTTTTTGTGGAGTAATGAATTAATTTTAATAAAAAGCAAAAAAAGGTAAAAAAAAACTCAATATTAATCTCGTTTTTAATTTTCGATTTTAGGCTAACCTAAATTTCAAACTGTTATCTCTCTCGTGAAACCACACTTTTTTTCATTCTTCCTTAGCATCTAATTTTATCCGATTATAATTTTAAAACGCCGATTAGGCTTATTAGGTAGTTTAATCGTTATGAAAATGACCTATGCAACCTTTTTTAAAACCCAAAATGAGATTGCAATTAGAGGCCGCCCAAGCTGGGTAATCTTAAACAAATTCAAGAGTCAAGTATGCCCTGATGGTTTTCAAAAATTTCCACACGCTTGTTTTAAAGGATTAGTTAACGAGCTATCTAAATCCAAATAACGGGAAAAAAATTCAACATGTTAAAAATTCTTAAAATCTTCGATTTAAAATTTAATAAACAGAAAAGGATCTCAAAGAAACTTCAAAAGGAAACCACAAAAAAACAAGCTTACACTCAAGTTGGAAGCAGCCAGAACTTCTTGTTTACATAAAAATACAAGTCGACAAATCATAACTGTTAGGCAAAATTTTTTCAATCGTTATCATTTTTGAAACGGAGCTTTTAAGCGTTTGCTGTTAGATGGTCACAATCTGAAGCTCCAATAAATCTTCCCTAGTAAAACAGATAGACTCGTAAGTAATCAGAAAATTTGATATTTCTCATTTATTACAAACAAGTTTAACCAAAGGTCTTACAAAATGCAAAACTAAAAGAGGCAGAGCACGCAAATTCTTTTATTGTCTTTTTTGCTTTTTGCAATATAATAGGCCGGCAAATGGTATGATTTTCTATTGGATGAAAAACAGATAAGGGCAACCGTCATTTTTTACTCATGATGATTTTAACAAATGAGAACAGAAAAGACAACAAAAAAGAACAAAAACGATCAAAAATTAAATTGTTCAGATTGTAACTATGGGACATATTGTTTCGACCTCGGATGGCAATCTTATCTCCATTGTCAGCCATTTGAAGCAGAAGTAGACTGTAGACTGCCTTGTAAGAGTGACTTTACTTTTTGTGAGTTAGAATTTGATAGATTCCTATAAAAGTACATACACAATTATACAAATGGGGTTCAAGCCAGTGAGATCAAATTTTTTTCAGTGGAATGAACCCTCAAACAGAAGTAACAAGGATATTACAGACAGAAAATCAGGTCCAATGCAATTTTTCAAGTTAAAAAAATTAGTTTTATCAGCTTAACAACTAATTTTACCAAAAAATGAAAACATAAAATGAAGATCTGTCCCATTTCTTAACCGAATCTGAATTTTTACTGTAAAAAAATCAAGTAATGCAAATGAAATTATATTTAGAAAAGTATAAGAGTCCAGATTTAACCAAAATTAAGCTCTGCACTCAATTACAAAATTAAATTAAGAATACAGATTTTGATCAATTTAGGGTGGACGTCAACCAAGGTTTGCAATCACCACCAAAGTCACGATTGAGTTTGGTCATGTTTGCCTTCGAAATTTATTGAGCGGTTTTTTAAAGTTTAAGCTACCAAAACATATAGATTCACATTTAAAAAGAAAAACCGGAAAAACTCTCAATGAAATTCGTTTTACAGTAATTCTCAATAATAAAAATTTACAGTACATTCAAAAACAAAAACAAATAACACAAAAGCAAAAGCTTTTTCTTCCCAATACGTAAGGATTAATTTGCGAGCCATTAAAAAATCGAACGAAAAATATTTTTCCAAAATTTGTTGTCTTTTTTGAATATAAATTCGAAAAAGAATTAGTAGTTAAATAGACACTATCAGCAGCTTCGAAAACTTCTTTGGAAAGTCAAAATTTGTAATTTGGATGCAAAAGCTGTTTGATTCAAAGTTAATCCAAAAACGAAAAACGGTTAAGACTCTAAATTTTGTTCAGTTTACAAAAAACAGTTCTCATTTTATATCGACGGATAGCTATCGGAAGAAAAACAGTGAGCGTCCAATTTGCCTCATTCTTTGAACAAAGAAGGATGTTAATGAATCAGATTAAATTGAAAGACAGCAAAAAAATGAAGTCAAAATTCAGTTTTATCTTTTATAAACAACGTTTTTCGGTCAGAAAACTAATGGCTGTGAAAGCCGACTATTCAAAAGTATCTATTTTGGCAATTTAGCAACCAGCCAGGTTTTTGAGTTCTCAGACTTTAACAAACACAAAACACCAAAAATCAAATCAACAAAATCAATAAATTTTTTGCGTAAACAAAAATTGAAAGAGTGATTGATATCATGAACCCTAAAAAATAAAAGACAATATAAAATGTTATTAGACCCTGGCCTTGTTGGAACCTCAAAGAGAATTTTCAGTATTGGGACTTAGTAACAAAACAATATAAGAGAAAATGGACACTACTATAATGAAACATTGTAGCGCCAAATTCAATATACTCTGTAGTTGCTCACAGACCAATTCCTTCATCGACATATGTGCACCGTTAATACAAATAAGCAGGCTTTTTAGTTATCAACATATCACATTTGTTAAACGCAACTTCGATAAAGTCCTATCAAAACAACAGATATGTGCAAAAAAACAACTTTCAAATGCGAACCTTTTTTATTTCACTAAATTGAATACTTGAGAAGGAACCAAAGACATTAACTGAAGTCGAAAGGTTTTTGTAATATGAAAAATTAAATTTTCTTCCAGTGATCAACTAATTTTTCAGAAATCAATATTTATCTTCTTTACAATGAAAATTTCGAACTATATTGTTCCTCAAGCAAACACCCGATTTTTCATCCCTCCTGTTCTCTAAATTAATTTTATTGAATTTTAGAGCGCCAATTAGGTTGTTGAAGTAGTATAGTGGTTACAGAAATTACCTCTGAAATCACCTTGAAATCCAAAATGAGATTGCAAAACCAATTAGAGGTCACCCAGTTTGGATGTGCTTATACAAATTCGTAATTCAGGTGTGCCAGGATTGCTTTTAAAAACTTCCAAAACATGTTTAAAATATTTGTTTACAGATTAAATAAATCCTAATATCAGCTAAAAATCCTTCAATACGCTTCAGTTTCTTAAAATTTCGCGCTAAAAATTTATAAACCGAACACGATCTAAACTCCAATAATGAAACTAATCAAAACAAGCGTACACGTTTGAGTTTGACGCAGCTACAATTCCTTGTAAACAAAGAAAAAAACGAATTGAAAAAGCGTAATTGTTCGGCTGATTTTTATCTACTTTCTTGTTATCTTTTTTGAAACAAAACTGTTAAGCATTTGTTGCTAGATTCTGAAGTTCAGATAAGTCTTCTCTAGTAAACAAGGTAGTTTTTTAAGTAGTCAAAGACATTGTTTCTTTCGGTTGTATACAACTTATTCATCCAAAAACTTAAAGAAGTGCAGAATCAAAGTAGGCAAAACTCAAAAATTTTTCGATTCTTTTCTACAAAATTATAGGATGTCAAAAATTAGTTCAAGTTAGCTATCAAGCAAAAAAATTATAAACATTCTTGACTGATGAAAATTTTAATATATGAGATCAATGAAGACAAAAAAAAACAAAAAATGTGAAAACGTAGAGTTCACATATTTTTTGAATCGAATGGTGTCCAGTAGAAAAATAATCGCTATGAACTAAAACTATTAATAGATTTGTTTTGATTTAGCTAATGAAATCAAGGAGACCTATCAGTACCCATGCTGTGACAAAACTGCAGAGAAAAGAAAACATCTGTAGTCGAAAATCAACCTAAACAAAATTTTACGATATTAAACGATTTCAACGTTATTGATGCAATAAAAACTGAACAAAGCTGAACTGATGCAATAAAACTGAAAACCTTTTGAGCTCATTAGAATTTCAACCGCAGTGAACTTCAAAAACTTATTAGCGTATGAACTCAGAAACAAAACAACATAAAGAGCAAATAAAAAGTGGACACAAAGTCAAAGTCAACAAAATCATTGGTTGCCCACAGACCAAATCAATCAACTGCATATACTAAACACTAAAACAAATCTATCGCATTTAGTATATTTCAACAGAAAGTCAAAATGAAGAGAAATGATCGCAAAAATTTAAAACAAAAATGGCTTCAAAAACCAAATCATGTTTATCTTTTTTATTCCAAAAAGCCTCAATGAGACAAGAAATGGCATCCACATCTTGTTAGGGTTGCTATAAACCAAAAATAGTAATGTGCAAAAATTAAGAAAAAAAATAAAAATCCCCAAAAGTGCAATAATAAAAGTGCAAATAAATGTAAAAATTTTAAATTTCACGCACTACGCTTGACGGGCTTTCTTGGGCCTCTCACAAGTCTCTCCGATAAATATACCGATTGGCCAAAACTGTTTGAACAAAAGAGACCCAGCTGAGCAGAATTCTACACAAAAGTGGGGTTATAACAATAATCGATTCTTTTGTCGCCATATCCAACTCTGTAAGGCTTTTTACATGTAATATTATGCGCATTATTCGCATTCATTTTTTCCACTCTATTCCCTGTTATTTTTGCCTAAGATCCTTTGGCGCGCCGTGTAAAACCTAATAATCCTATTGTGTTCTCATTTAGACAAATTTGAACTTCCGTTTTCTGGCACCATTGCTGCGGGGTGTCTTGTGAACTCAACAAATACCGGAACACCAGGGCTGTGGTTTTTTGAACTGGATCAAAGTGGACAATCAACAAGCTTTACCTCAACTGTCAGCGTGACAGGATGCCCGGTGATTGATGAAGTGTTGACAACACAGAATGCAGATGCAGGAGATAAAGGCACGACTGCAACTGCAGATGTTGCAGGACATAGAGGCACAACTGCAACTGCAGATGTTGCAGGAGATAGAGGCACGACAGCAACTGCAGATGTTGCAGGAGATAGAGGCACGACTGCAACTGCAGTTGTTGCAGGAGATAGAGGCACAACTGCAACTGCAGATGCTGCAGGAGATAGAGGCACGACTGCAACTGCAGGTGTTGCAGGAGATAGAGGCACAACTGCAACTGCAGATGTTGCAGGAGATAGAGGCACAACTGCAATTGCAGATGTTGCAGGAGATAGAGGCACAACTGCAACTGCAGGTGTTGCAGGAAATAGAGGCACAACTGCAACTGCAGATGTTGCAGGAGATAGAGGCACAACTGCAATTGCAGATGTTGCAGGAGATAGAGGCACAACTGCACTAGCAGATGTTGCAGGAGATAGAGGCACGGCTGTAACTGCAGATGTTGCAGGAGATAGAGGCACGAATGCAACTGCAGATGTTGCAGGAGATAGAGGCACGAATGCAACTGCAGATGTTGCAGGAGATGTGAGCACGACTGCAGCAGCAAGTAATGGTGAAACAGCACTTCTGCTCGAACAGAAGAAACAAAATTGCACATTTTCTTAAAATGTGGTAAATTATGATGTTAAGGGAATAAAGCATGCTAGGTGCAAAGTTTTCTTGTAAACAGAAAAAGTATGTAATTAAGTTATATTTTAATACGTAATTAAAAGGGACACGAAAAATATTTGTAGGTCATTTTTTTTCAATCCTGTTTCAACAAAAATTTAAGGTTGAAGAGACCAAAATTGAAAAAAAAATCAATTTTTAAATTGGCCGAAGTTGATATAAACAAAATAAACAAATCAACTACTACAATTTATAAAATGCCGAGAGGTAGTCAAACCAAAACTAACGATTAAAATAAGGTTACTTCATGGATTACACCGGTAGTTTATAAGCGGTATGAAATAGCAGAAGTTCAACAAAAAAACAAAAAGAACAAATTGTAATTTTGAATACTGTAATCAAAAGAAGTACTTGGGAATACAATGACATATAAGATGAATATAACATAAAGCGTAATAATTTTGATAAGGAAAACTCTATTGCACTTTAATTTCAAATTAATAAACAGGTATACTACTTACAGCTAACAGGATGGTTTATATAATAGGTTCTAATACATTTAACTGTAAAAATATAACTGGATCTCAAGATAAAGCAAATGGAAGTGATAAAATCTCCACATTTAAATTAAATGAGCCACCATAATGTATTCATATTTTTGTGCCCCATTATGTATTGTTTTGAACTGCAACTGAAGAAAGAATTGAATGTGTCAAATTTAGCGTGCAAGCCAAAAGTGGAGACAATCTGACTTTAAAGGCGATGTATTCAGTAATTTTCTAAATTGGACCAAGAACATCTCTTAAGACATGATTTAAATTTTCATTTAGATATTACTTTTGTCTGTACTTTGAACTTTTGCCTTTTTTGTTTACCTTTACTTCAACCTTCAATGACTTTAAAGTTTTTTAAACTCAAATTTTAATATTGATTTTACTTTAATTAAAATTCTGTTTTGATTAAACATTTATTTTTTTTGGAATCTCAAAAGGAGTCTAATTTGGATGCATTTTTAATTATACACAAGTTGCAGACAATAAAATAGAAACCAAACAATCTTGTAACAAAGAATACTGAAAACAACATTTGTACTATTATACTTAATAAAGAAAAATTATTGAACTGTACGCTGTTCATATATTGAGGTTGGATTCGTTTTATCACATGACGCTTGAGCTGTAATTGCGGAGCTAAAGGTAACCTTAGACATATGAAACATGATGTCATCTCTGTACTTATTTAAAATAACCTTGCGACCAGTGGTTAAAAAACAATTTTGTCTATTCTTAATTGTTCGATTTAATTTTTTACTTTACAAACTACATACAAGTACAGTTGACGAATATCAATCGTCTCGGTTTTGTTAACTTCCAAGTTGAAATAGAGATTCAACTTAGGGTGATAATGCAGCTACATGAAGAAGATATATGTATAAATGAAGAAAGATGAATGATTAATTTGGATTCATTAATGATTTAGAAAAAAGTTTTGTAACATATCGAAAAGAAAACAATAATGATAAATCATTGTTTCGAGTTGAAGCTGGTGCTTTTGCTGTATTTAAATATAATATTAATGAAGTAACAGATATATCTTGGGTCTACCGTCAATTGATTAAAAAAAATAGTAGTATATACTACAGTAGGCATTAAAAAATAGATACCCTTAACGCAAGGAGCATTTTACTCTGTCTGGGAACAAAATTTGTAATAAAAAACCAGAGCAAAAATGTAATTGATCAAACTCATGATGACGCTTTATTCAGTATAATTAAATTAATTTAGTTATTGAATAATTGGAACTGAATTCCAAGCAGAAGATATTAATTATGAAAGAACATTAATAAAGTGAATGACAACTATAGTGACGCTTCTAGAGAGATTTTGAATTCCTAACACAAACTCTAATGGACATTTATATACCAGCCAAGAAATAAAAGTGTATTTTAACTCTTATATAATACTTTTAATTCACCCTTCTATACTGCCTCTGTAAAATATGTGTTTGATAAAAGATTGCAAAATGATTTAATTAGTGTACAACTCTTTGAACACAACTTCGAAATTTGTTGCAGCTGTTAAGGGTCCTATATGTGATGAATCATTTTCAACTAGAATGATTATTACTGTGAAGAGCGATGGTAGTAGGATGTTAATACTGTTTGCCAGACATGAATTTCATTATGAATAGAGCATGCATTCGGTAAACAAAATTAATAGACATCGTATATTAGGAGTTTTTATTATGAAAAAAATATATTAGTCACAAAATTAATGTGAAACAAAAAGTTTTAAATACTGAAACTGATTTCAGTGTTCCAGACAATCTCTTGAGTTATGTGTTTTTCGCCATAAGCCCATCACTTAATGAAATGAATCCGCATCAGGTGAGCGAAAAGTTTTAGTTAGTACTTGCTTTTAAAAGAAAATTTAGTATGAGTTTGATAGATAAATTTAATTTGAAACAGGATTTAAAAAATGGTCCGGTTCAGTAAAAATTTTTATGTCTTTTTTGTGTGTCTTTTTCACAGTTTATTTTATGGCTGATCTTAATATTCTTTTTCTATTTACAACACAATTTTAGCATGCTTTTGTGTCATAAAATTGTAATCAATACATTTTATGAAAACACAATTTGTCTGTTTCTTCTTTGCAGGCAGAAGTAGTTTTTCATCATTTTTGCATCGGATGTTGCAGTAAATGGAGGAACGACTGCAACAGCAGATGTTGCAGGAGATAGAGGCACGACTGCAACAGCAGATGTTGCAGGAGATAGAGGCACGACTGCAACAGCAGATGTTGCAGGAGATAGAGGCACGACTGTAACTGCAGATGTTGCAGGAGATAGAGGCACGACTGCAACAGCAGTTACCGGTGGAGGTGGAATTACAACAGCAGGGACAATCGTTGAAGGCACAGAAGGAACAGTTGTCGCGGAGACCCTAACGAATGCTGGCGCAGGAGGAATTACTGGTCTCTCCGTTGCTTCTGCGGGACACGGTAGTACCACATCTGCTGCAACATATGCCGGAGAAAGCGTAACTCCATCAGTAACCCAAAATGGATTGATTGTAACCAATGCTAGGGTTTCTAATACGGTGTCTGTATCTCTTGTTGAGGTCACCTCGTTTTCAGCCAATCTTTCAGTAGTAGATCTCACAGGGTCCGCAAATCTTTCTCAAATTACTGTTTCATGTCAATCTGATGATCCATACGGATGCAACTCTGTAGAATACAATTCAAATCAATCGCCTGCTTCGGTTGCTTCTGTTCATGTCTACAATTTGAAGCCTGGCACTGCTTTTGTGTTCACAGTTACACAAACTGCTTTCGACAGCGTTCTGGCTAAAAATCCAGGCGGTGAAAACTTGGTCAGATTCTGCACCGGTGAGTTAAATTATTTAATGTTACCCCGGAGACAAAATTCCAACAGGCTCGCGTTAGGATTAAAACGTAACTTTTGCCGCAAAAGGTACTATTTGGGGCTTTGCTGTGGACAGCAGTGGAATTTAGCATAAAAACATTTTCTCAAACTGCTTTGTTAATATTCAAAACCCAATGTAGAAAACAGTTTCTCTGACGGGTCTTCTTACCAGTAAACGCCAGGAAATCATAACTTTTCATATGCTCACAATTTCATGGCCAATATTGCCTAATCAAGACATTTTTCAATGTCGTTCTATCAAAATGCGTGGGCTTCAAATGAAAAAAAAAAACGTTTCAGTACCATCGTCATCATATGTATTGACCATGTATTGGTCATCATGATAGCCAACATTGGTTATCAAAAGATCGATTAATAAAAGACTTGTTTTGTTATGTTCATTTTTACCCTTATCAAATATATTCAATTTTTAATCTTTTGGTCAAATTTGACATGTCTCGCTGAAAATAGAAAGACATTTGGCGAGCAGTAACATGTGGTCGGCCACAAACTTAACTTCGAGAATTATTTTCACCGTCCTCCCTCTCTCGGCATTAAGTATTTTCATAACGTCGTCCTCCAACACTTTTCAGGTGAATGAAGCCTGATTAATAGCTGTTTAATTTCCTGTTACGAACAGTTCCAACTCCCAGTGTGGTTACATCGAGGGTCAACTCAACAACTGTGAGAGTAGACGTCGCACTTGACGGGGGGAGTTTCGATTCTGCCAATGTCTCCTTCTCACCTGCTCTGACAGCCCAGACATTTTCAGTTAATGATCTGCCGGTTTCGCTGGCTGGTCTCACATCCGGAGTTGATTATAACTTGACATTCGTGTTTGGAGTGGGGGACTCCACAAACTGTGGGGATAATGGGAATCAGTACAGCAGCCCTATTGTCACAGAGTACGAACCAGGTGAGCAAAACAACAACAATAACAACAACAACAAGCACAATACGTAGGCAATTTTCATATTTGATAAGAATAAAACAAAATGACCGTTTATGACTATATTTCAAGGGGAAAATGATCAAACCGTTATGTTTTCACATCTATTCCCAGGATGAAGTCCGCGCCCCAAGACAAGTATGGGCCAGACGGACCTGGGTTGCGGACAGGGGGGTCCGGTGCGACCGAGCTCATAGTCTGGACAAATTTTCGGTCGCGCCGCTCCGTCTGGCCCATACCGAAATTGGGTCTGTTCTGTCTGGCCCATACTTGAATTGGGTATGTTCGGTCTGGTCAATACCCAAACATCGGTCGGTTTCATCTGGTCCATATCCAATCTTCGGTCTGTTTCGTCTGGCCCATACCCAGTCGCGGGTCTGTTCGCTCTGGCCCATATCCAATATATTATAGCAAAAGGGTAATGAAAAATGAATATATAACTGTTCGGTCTGGCCCAGTGTTGGTCTTGGGTCTGTTCGGCTCGACCCAAAGTTTGTGCTGGACTTAAGCTCGACACAGTGTTTGCAAACAAAGTCGAGTTTGAGTCTTTTCATGGGTCCATAATTAGTCTTTTCGTTAGTCTGCTTTTCTGCTATTAACGTTTTACGTGCAATATTGCATAAAACGTAGTCAGCATATATGATCCTGCACCTTTTACGATTCAAAAGAACCACAAATACCTCAAAAACCTGCATTATTAAAAAAAGATAGCTCAATTTTTGGAAGGAAAACAAAATGAATAACGCTGAAATTTTTTCATGACTAATGGGACTAGGAACAATACTCTTAAGCTAGCTGGTTTCATTGAATCAATTAATGTGGTAAAATACTCGATCTGCAATAACACTTTATCTTAAGATTTGATAAAATTCTTAAGGCTTTTGGCAGATTTCCAACTGATTCTTCAGTTGGACTGCTCTGGTGCAAAACTATTTAGTCTTGCTCCGGTTCTGCTTCTGTATGTACAGAAGCAGGAAAAAAGTTTGAAAAATTTGAATTTTGAAAAAAAACAGACCTATGAAAAGACTAATGGTGGACCCATGAAAAGACCTTAACTCGACTTTGCTGGTTATTAAAAGACTAATGGTGGACCCATGAAAAGACCTTAGCTGGACTTTCTTCGTTATGAAAAGACTTTAGCTCGACCCACGGAAAGATATTAGCTCGACTTTAACTAGGAACCTGGAACATGTATTTACAGTCAATAATGCCCCCCTACTAGACTTTTAAAGTCTTTTCATAAGTCGAGGTCTAGGCCAGTGGATCCATGTTTACTACCAGCTAAGATTGTTATTAATAGCCGCGAAGCGATAGCGGCTATTACTGGGGACATCGTGGTTTTTTACGACTCGAAGAGGAGTATTGAGGTTCTACCGGTTTTTTTTTTAGCAGAGCGCAAGTTTGTTCATGACTTGAATTTTGACTTCTTTCTGTTCGAGCATATACCTCCGTTTTTAATTGTTGACTTCTGTTTTCGAACATTGGACTTTAACACTAGCTTCGTTTGTAATGTATAGAAATTAGGAATTTTAGAAACTGCTGGTAATGTTCAAGGTGAAGAGGTCATTTTGAGATTTTTTGTTCCTATATAAGTCACCCCTCCTAATTATCTAAGCTACACCGCAAACCCCCCCATCACCTATCTACCCCCCCCCCAACGCCTACCTACCCCCCCCCCCCAACGCCTACCTACCCCCCCCCCCCCACCTACACCCCCCCCCCCCCAACTAAACCAGCACTACCCACCCCTCCAACCTATCTATCCACCCACAACACCTAGCTCCCCCCGCACCTAAAAAATTGGCATTTTTAAAACACTTTAATGTGGTTTGTTGGGCTACTTTTGTGTTTTTTCTTGTCCGCTTAGATGCTCTGATTTTGGTCAGCTTGTATTAGAGATTATAATGCACGACGATTTGAGTCATTTCCGGTATTCTACCGGCTTTGTTTTTTTAGCAAAAAGTAAGTTTATTCATGACTTGAATTTTGACTTCTTTCTGTTCGAGCATTTACCCCCGTTTTTGGTTGTTGACTTCTGTTTTCGATCATTGGACTTTAACAGTAGCTTCGCCTAGTAATTAAGAACTGCTGGTAATGTTCAAGTCGAAGATGTCATTTTGGAATTTTTTGTTCCTATATAAGTCACTCCTAATTATCTAAACTACACCGATAACCCCCACCACCTATCTCCCCCCACACCTAGCTACCCACCCACTGCCCTCACACCCCCAACTTACCCCCCAGCTACCCCAACCCCCTCTCTTCACCTAGCTACCCCCCAACCCCCCCCTCGCCCAATCATACCCCCGCCCCAACTTACCTCCCACCCCCACCTACCCCGCCCCCACTACCCCAGCACTACCCACCTCCCCAACCTATTTTCCCACCCACCCCAGCTAGCTCCCCACTAAAAAATTGTTGGCACTTCTAAACACTTTAATCTGGTTTGTTGGGCTACTTTTTTTTCTCTTTTCTTTTTTGATGTTCTGATGTCGGTAAGGTTAGGTTAGAGATTATAATGCACGACGATTCGAGTCGTTTCCTGTTTTCTACCGGCTATGTTTTTTTTAATTCGCCGTCTCCTTCGATGATTCTTACGACCTGACTTCTCGGAATTGACTTCTTGGAATTGACTTCATTGACTTCTATTGCTTTGCAATTAAAATTTGTGTACGCGACGTCATTTCTGCTTTTAGGTGAATTGCGTGACTTACCTCACTCAAAAAATGACTTCTGAAATCACATGTGACACTTTAAATTTTATGAACATTTTTAATAAAAATCAATAGTGTGCATCTAAGTAGGTGCAAAATTATATGCCCTAATACTTGAAAATTAGTCTTGAGTTTTTGATTTTTTATATCAATTTTGAAAAAGCTCTCCTTATCGACCGTCTGTGTCATAAAAGTGATAGTCCGAATCTAGCCTAAAAAGTCTAGTGCTCTATTAAAGGACTGCTAGTCGATCAGTTTATCTTATTTCTTTAGTTGTTTCAGTTCATGGAAGGCCACAAGCGTCTATCGCGGCTATTTTCCGGCAATCTGCCGGCTATGTTTGACTGTTTTATAAGAGCTTTAGGAAAATAAATTTTCAGACCGATATCTTTATGAAATGACCCGTTTGATGGTTTCCTTAACCTGGAGATCGTTTGATGGTTGTTGACTGTTATCTTAAGGAAATCGACACACCTGATTGGTATTTTTTTCAGAAATTGACTGTTTTTAACCGGCTGCTAATGGCCACTAGTCTCATAGTGCATATACGCAACCGTATATGTACAAAACAAAATGTGCACACTCAGATGCATTTTGTAGCTCAAAATAGCGACATGTTATTACTATAAGTTGAAATAAAATGGCCGAAAAAATAAGCATTTGATATTTGAGAAAAAGTGCATAATACTCCATGTGTTTTCTTCCTCCACATCTTCAGAAGATTATCTTAAGAAAGAAATTGGAGATAATCACTTACTCTTTTCTCGCCTAGACATTATCTTGTTTGTTCAGAAGAAAACCTTTTCACAATCAATATTGTGTACCTGATTCGCGATGCAAATCACTGTCAGTTTATCTGTTGCGTTGTCTTGCGCCGCGATTGCACTTAACAAAATTTTGCTTCAAAATTTTGAAATAGAATTCCTATGGCGAAGAACCTATCTTTCGCTGCTCTACTTTGCTTGATAAGTAATTACAGTTGTAAGTAAATAATTTAAATTGGGCCACTGATTGCCGAAAGCAAAATAAAGAGATTGAAAACTAGATGTAGCTAGATCAGTAAAAGTCACAACAAACATAAACAATAAATTTCCCGATGCGGGAAAGAGGGCAACAGACTGACACATGAACAACTGTGGGTAATAAGTGAACTTAACATGACTCCCACTAAATGTACTTCAAGATTATGTACAACAATAATGAAAAAGTCATCGTATATGAATTTCACTGTTCTAAATTAAAATGAAGATATTGATAACATTGATCATAATGAGAATATTGATAACATTTTTATACTTTTTCACCGGTTATATAATTATCAGCAATATGTTTACTGGTTACGACAGCTAGTAATAATTAGTAAATTGAGGAAGTTTCAGGGTTTCAAGTTTTATTGAGAATCTTCCTCATCAATAAACAATTGTCCATCGGTGCTGTGATCCGCAGGTCGAATACGGGGACCAGTTGTTGACACTTCTCCGATGACTGGCGGGGGGCATGAATTGAAACTGTTTTCACAACAGAAGGCTGTACTGACTCATTGTCACCAACTCTTCTTTCTTCTAGGTTGCATCAAGTTTGGGGACAGGACATCGTTGAATCCCCAAACGAATCATCATTGTCAAACCAGGAATAATTTGGGCTCTTTCTTATCCGTTTTAATGTGGGCAAAGTTTGTTGAAGGGTCTCTATAAAGGCTGAAGTGGACGGTCGCTGTAATTATTCAGCTGTGCTGGTGGGTATCGCTGCAATTAGTGGTTGTGTGGCTGTGTTTTAAGGCACGAGATCGGTCATAGCGTGGGGATATGAAATTTACGGCGCAAGATTGGTCACATTTTGTGTTGTTTACTCTGGGGGTGCAAAATTTGCCGGAACTTTCGGCATCTGTACTCGCGTTGCACGAGCAATGTTAGATCGGTTTGACATTATGTCGTTTGTGGTGTTTCATTTTACGATCTCCGTTTTGTATTCTCGTAAACCCCTTTGTGTGACTCATGATTTTAACATCAGTAGACTTTTCGAACTTCTTGGCCTCGTCTGTTGATGTATTCGTGCAGCTTGGTCTTGCGTTCTTCCCGGGTTCCGAACTTTGCAAAATCGGTATTGCGAACTGATACATCTGGGCTCGCGGATAACTGAAGTGTATTGGTTTGTTTTCTGGACAACAGATCCGGGGGCCAACATTTCATAGAGGTCATCTAGATTCTTTTTCGATCGTCTGTTAGGTTGGCGTTTTCGGGCAATTTTGACACGGACTGCCGATTCTTTGAAGGGAATTGCTCGATGCAATTTTGCTGATCGAAGGAATCGAGGCTCATTATCATTGACGGTTGGCTCTCTTGTCTGTACCTCTTGTGTTGCCTTGCACATATTTTGTTTCAATTCTTTGCTACTGCGATATGTTGCTCAATATTCTTCAGGGACCAGTCCATTGGTGGATACTGTTTCATCGTCTAAAAAGAGATTTAAGATTTCATCATAGCTCAAATCGAATATTTAGGTGTAGTACTGATATTTCTATGCACGACGACCAAAGTGGGGTTCGAAAGGCGAAATCCAGAAAGTTTTAGGTTTCCATATGCGAAGTTGATACTGTATTGTTTTAAGTGCTCCTTTAATGGTGAGCAAATTTGATGGTTTACTTGCATTTTTTATACAGACAAGGCTTTATCGTATTAATAACACTTTCTACCAAACCGATAGCCCGGTGGTATTTTTCTGGAACTAGAACTAAGTTTATATTTTTTTATACAAAAGTTTTTTCTTGATTACCTATGAGACAACGAGGTTGGTCAATTCTTCAAGAACGTGGACCTCTATAAAACGTTAAAATATAAATTTCATGTTCTTTTTAATTATTGATAGGACCTGCAAAATCTATGGCGCAGCGGGTATAATCGTTTTAAAGTTTTGACCAATCGCAGCGCAAGATTTGCGCTATATGGAGCGAACAAGCAAGTCCCGGCTCATGTAAAACCACCAACAGTGATGGCCATACAAACCAGTCCCCAGCTGCCCGGATGACGGGCGTGGAGGTCTTCAATTAGGGTTTCTTATAGCGCTTTTGGGATGGCCAATTTCTTATCCATACTTACAGAGCCACTGCTGACTTGAAGGTCACGCCAATAACTCTTTAGATATGGGTTGAACTGCTTCACTCGTTCTTCATCGCACCTTATGATGCAGTCTCGAGCTTCTTCGAGCACTGCATCCTTGCTCATCAAGGAAACTATAAGGTTCTTGTTGAAATCTTGCTGACAACGTTATCGAATGGCAGAACTTGAGAGCTGTCGGTTAGCGGTGTACGTATGTTGGAAGTGAAGGGTGATTGACGAGGCGTGTTCAGCATTGTGTCTGTTGTAGGAGACACGTGGGGCAAAGTTCTGGTTGGTGTTTTGAGCGGCGTTATTACCTTTCAACTGCTTGCCAATTGAGCACGTGAAATAATTCAAGAAATTATGTTTTTGGTGTTAATTAGGAAAGGAGTGTGTGACATAGTCTTGATTGACAGACTAGATTGTTTTCATTCACTAAAATGTAGATTTTGATAAGCGAGAGACGCTGGATTGGTATTTCGCGACGCAAAATCCGGTATTTGAGGTTTATTTTGTAAAGTATAATAAATAGTGTTTGTACTATGCGGTGCAAGTGACGAATTATTTGTTTGTAGAGAAGTGCCAAATGCAAAATTTATATTTATGGTATGGTTATTATTAGATTGTATGATTTGCTTAGAGTTTTGCTGGGAAAGTGCTAATTGACTTTGTGTGAAGCGTACTCGCGATGCAGGATCACTATCAAAATTAGAGTGGTTAAATGGTATTAATTTCAAAGTATTGTTTCGCTAGGCAAGTGGTAAAATATTTTGAGATAAATGTTCTTGCGGGGCAAGATCAGCCTGCGTATAAAAGGAAGACATTGTGGATAATTTATGGGTAGTGATTTGCTTTGCGTTGAATTTAAATGCTGAGTTAAAACTAATGGCAGTTCAGACTCTATGTTTAATATTTGGTCAGTATGATTAAGTTGTTTTGTTGTGTGTTTGCGTATCAAATATTTTGTCTAAAAAGAAATTATTGAGATAAAAAGCAAAAACAAATCTTTCTTTTGCAAGAATTTACCATCAGTTTCTACTCGCAATAAAGTAGCAACTAAAAATTCTTCATCAAACTTTGAAATACTTTTTGCTGGTTGATATGGGTTAGAAGAAATGTAGTCTACTAAACCCTTTTTTGCAACGGGTAAATGTTCTATTTTGAATTGGTCGGGTAAAAGACGATCTACCCATCTTGAAAAACGACTATTGTAAGGTTTTTTGAATCAGTCTTCTTTTAATATTGAGAGGAGAGCTGGCTGGTCGGTTATAACTGAAAAATGTTTTCCATAAAAATAAATTGTAAAATATTCTATAGACCAGACTACTCCCAGTAATTGTAGCCCATTTATAACGTAACGATCTTCGTCACTACTTCAAAATCTTGAGGCGAATTATATTGGCTTCCAAACATTAACCATCAGTTGTTCTGGTGCGGCTCCAAGACCGCAGGGAGAGGCATCGCATTTTATGCGTGTTTTGAGTTGCGGGTTGTAGTGAGTGTTTTTTGTGTGATTTGCTTTTCGTGTTTTCATAGCATTCAGATGGACAGTATTTTCGTCAGTCCAAGTTTGTTTAGTTGATTTTCAAAGTAAGGGTCTTAAAAGATGGCAGAGTTGAGCTAAGTTGAGAACTAAATTACTAATGTAATGTACAGAGCCAAGAAAAAAAGGTAATTTTTAAATTGTAGTAGGTGGTTGAAGTGAAAGAATGGCAGATGTGTTAGATTCATGGGGCGATATTCCCGATTGAGTTATTTTATAGCCTAGCCGCAGAATTTGTTGTTTGGCGAAATGGGATTTGGGTAAACTTATGCGAAGATTATCTGCATCAATTTTTTTAAGACCATTTGTGATTAATAGAAAATGGATTTCATCAGAAACTTTACTTACAATTGATATGTCGTCAGGAAAACAGAAAGTGTTTTTGAGGCCTATGAAACTATAGTCCATGGTTTTTTGGTACTCGGCAGGCATATCGGTGAGTCCTTAAAAACCAGTTTTAGATCGCCACGTGGCTGTCATGCCAACACTTACAATGCTGAAATTGCAGTGTTTAGCATTGTCGGGGTGAAGATTTAACTGGCTATAGGCGTATTTAAGATTTACGGTAGAAAAGAAAATTTTATCCGCTAGTTCTGTTTTGTAGTCTGTCTTTATTTGGGATATAGAATCGACGAGCGTTTCGATATTTGGCATCTGATACTTTTTAATGTGTGTAGAATTGTTGAGAGATTTTGAATCTAGGGCTAATTTTATAGTTTAGTCTCCTCTGACTGTAATAACAATTGCGGAATTGCTCAGAACAGTTATATAGTTTTTCTATATGTTCTTCTTTATGTAATTTTTTGATTTCAGTGTTAATTCTGTCTTTTAAACTAATAGGTACTCTTCTGCCTTTTTGATAATTTGGTTGAAAATGTTTGGGGAATTTTCGTTTTACAATATGTATTTTAGATCTATCGATGGGTGACATAAATTGTGGAAATTGGTTTTCTATGCGTGTTTCACAAAGACACAGAGAAGTGATATTGTTGGTCACACTGCCTTCAACTGAGTTCAGAAATTAAGTAATTGTTATGCCAATCGCGTCAATTCGGTCTTCACTAATGAATGGTTTTAGGCCGTCTCCAACTCGAACTTATTCGGCATCTTCGATTCGCCTACCATTACTTTCTACTGAAGTCTGCATCATTTCGATGCGCGGTATAGGCCTATTCGAAAAAGTTTTCAGTTCTTTAGAGGGTGCCGTTGTCAGCCATCTTGCAAGGGTGGAATTGTTATTAACTTCAGTGGCAAGTGATGAAATTAAAACACTACATACACTCCCGGAGTCGATGATGAGACCCACCTTTGTATTTCCAATTTGTAGAGTCGTGTTCTTCGGTTCAATCTGCAGAGTATTATTTGCAATCATGGCCAACAAGTTGTCATCGTAACCATCGTAGTCTGATCTACATTCTGAATTATAGTTTTCGCTTAGAATAGCGTTAACAGAGTTATCAGTTGTATTTACATCAATGGAGTTCACATTGGGTCGGGTAGTTTTTGTCGAGGTAGATCTTGGCTTACGACATACACAAGGAAAGTGGTTCTGAAGAACACAACTTTTACAGTCTTTGCATTTAGCAATACATTTGTCTTTCTGATTCGCTGAACAAGTAATACCGCAATTTTGACACAGTTGATTCGCCTGTCGAGTTTGTGCTTGGAAATTTGGACGTCGATTTGAGTTACGAAATTGACGTTGTGGTGTTACGGCGTTCACCTGTAGAGCGGAGTGGCTATTAGTTATTATTATTTGGTTCCAGTGACCAAGAGCCAGACGTAATGCTGGGGCAGGATCAATAATTTCTTTCAAATTTTTTTTTCTGATTTTCGGAACCTTGCATTTTGGCAATAAAGAGGTCTCTGATTAAATTATTTTCTTGGATTCCAAGTTCACAGTTTTGTGATGATTCCTTAAGCTTGCCAAAGAAATGTTTGATGGACTGTCCTTTTTACTGCTTTGTTGTTAGAAGCTTGTACCTGTCAAAAGTAAAATTACGTGTACCTATGAATGCCTCCTCCTTGTTTCTACAGAGTTCTACAGTAGTCAATGTTTTCATCTTGAAGTGTGAGTTTCGGCTGCATGCAATCCTTCTTCCCTCTGTTTCATGGCTGAGGTACAAAATAGAGACGGCTTGGCGATGTGCTTGGTTCCGGGGTTTGTCACCACACATGACCCCTAAATCTATATGTCGTTGGCAGCAATTTCCCCAGTTCGTTTCTAGCCAGTTGTTCGCCTTCCGATTGGGCAGAAATTCCTTTTATTGTGTTACCGTAGATCGGTTCCAGTGGGAGTAGAATATTCTCGGTTCCAGAGGGGTTTAGACTCAAATAGAATGTCCAAAGTGAAGTTTTATTTGGTTATCAGGGCCAACTTCGCCTGTATTTGCCACTCCTTACACTTCAGAGGAGGATCTGAGCTGGGTTTTTACGGGAAGGGCTCTATACCTAGTGAGATCCTTTTTTGAATAGCTGGTTGCGCCATGTTGTACAAAATCTATATTGTGTACTTGATTCGCAATCCAAATGATGGTCAGTTTATTTGTTGTGTTGTCTTGCGTGGCCAGAATACTTAATACGATTTTGAAATAGAGATCGTTTAGCGAATCACCTAGTTTTCGCTTATCTACTTTGCTTGATAAATAAGTACACTTGCTTATAAATAAGTTAAATTTGGCAACTGATTGAGAGAAGCAAAATGAAGAGATTGAAAACTAGATGAAACTGGACCAGTAAAAGTCACGACACACATGAACAATAAATTTCCCGATGATGGAAAGAGAAAAACAAACTGAAACATGAATAACTGTGGGTAATAAGTGAACTTAACATTACTCCTACTAAATGTCCTTCAAGATTAGGTACAACATTAAATAAGTACATCGTATTGAAATTTTTTCTGCACTAAATTAAATTGAGTTTACCGTGTACAACAAAAAGAAGGGGCTCTTATTTGTATTATGTGTTCGTGCTACTCCATCATTTAGTGTCCAAAAAAATGGGATTTATTCTGCCTCCCGCTGACCACTGGTCAAATAACTTTCGAATTCCCTTGGCGCACGTGCTGATTTTGTTTCACTGTAACGAGCTATATATTAAAAACGCAATTTTAAAAAAAAATCCAAGGTGTAAAATCACTGGGAAGCGAGACAGAATTGATACAAAATTTGGTAACTTTTTATACAATTTTTTTTGCTTCCTGCCCAACACAAAATAAAAAAACCTTTTCTTTTCAAGGCTCATCTCTAAACCTAATCCAAAACATGTCGGTCCATGTAATCAAAAACATAATTTACACCTCCCGTGCTATCATTAACGCATGCACTGACATGGGATCTTACAAAACTTTATATTAAAATCATGTCCTGAAGTAAGAACGAATCTCAAGAAGAAGGACCGAATTGCCCCAAATGCTCAAAAAGTTCCAAAGAGTTTCCATAACTAATGCAAATACTTACTAATGCAAACACCTTGATCGTGAAATCAGTTCAAACATATAAAAATTCTCTTTCAAACATATAAAAAATTTTTACGCCAAAACCGGGAACAATTCATTGTGCAAAAAAATATCATGGACGAGATCATCATTATCATTATACAAGATAGTAGCTGGAAAGATTTTTTACAAATTTAAAATTCTTTCCATTGTAATAAATGAGGAAAGATCCCAATGTAATTAACCATTGGCTGATATAAGAAGCAGTCAATTAGGTTCAAAAATGATCCCACATTAATTTTTTGTTTTGGATGGGAGGTATTTTTTCTTATTACGGCTAATTTAATACTCATTTATTATAATAGAGGATCATCCATGCCATTCAGATTTACGAGTTTTTTAACTATTTTTGCCAATAAACTCAAACTTAATTTAAGAATATGCTTCTGAGAATTCTGTAAACAAACAAAAATTAATAATCAAAAGAGACCTTTTAAATTGTTTTGCAAATTTTTTTGGAAGGAAAACAAAAAAAGTGGCGACGCGCTGTTTTTGAAAATTGCGGTTTGAGTGAGAAAGATCCAAAATACTGGAAAAAAAACAGTTCAAGAGAATGCAAACTGAAAAAAAATCGATTGTGAAAATTGATGCGTTCCAAAAACACTGCTGAAACACACCGAAATTTTTAACGGCCATTTGGCACACAACTCTGAATCATACTAGATCCATACTTGAATCACTCTGGCATCACAAACGAGAAAAACACAAACAAAAAATTTAACATACTGTTGTGACTGTATTTTAGAAAAAAGAAACAAAAGGGTTTTTGTTTACTTTTGATGTTTTTCTGTACTATTGTAGTTGATTTGCCAAATTTTTGTTGAGAACAGTTGCTAAAATTCAAATGTTTTTTTAGCAACCAAATTATATTGGGTAAGAACTGTCTTCAAAATTGATTAAATTAATCTGACCAAAACTTTATGGAGGTGTTTCATTGTTTTCAAAATCTGTGAATAAACATTAATAGCCAAAATAGACCTTTCAAAACAGTATTCAAACATTTTTTCAAAGGCAACTAAAAAAAAAATTGTTTTCAAAAAAAAAATTTGAAACGAACAGTAAGGGATTTGGTATCGAATCTTTAACCAATTATTAAAGTCAAATCCATTAAAGTGCTTGGAATTAAAATTCCCGAAGGGCTCAAGGTTTAGCCTCTGATTAATTTTATTTAATACAAATAAAGCGTCGATATCGCCGTCGGATATGTTGATTTTAAATGAGAATTTTTCAAAACCTGTAGAAATCCTGCAAAATTGTTTTCTGCCACTGTTCCACCATGTATTTTGTATTATTTTTGTTCCCAAAGGGGAAAATGTTAAGACTAAAACGGTGACAAAGATCATAACTGAATAAATATGATTTTTTGACTGCTCCTAACATTTCACTTCAAAGCAAAAAAACTTTTCATTTTCCACATAAAGTGACGACCAAATTTTCTCAGTTTACGAACAACAATACAAGTGTCAACCTGGTGCTAACCAAACTGCAATGCAAATTCAGTGCCGGAAGAAATTTTCCACCACTAAGTGCGAAATAATTGAGTAAAAATCATGCAATATCCAGAAGAGGAGTCGAGTGGTTCAAATAATTTCTAATTTTTAAAAACCTATATCATTATATGGTCAACGTTCGAAAAGATACTTCAATAAGTTTTACCTTTTGGGG
Source organism: Convolutriloba macropyga (assembly GCF_964194025.1). Taxonomy (NCBI): domain Eukaryota; kingdom Metazoa; phylum Xenacoelomorpha; order Acoela; family Convolutidae; genus Convolutriloba; species Convolutriloba macropyga. Next base: position 26,244,774 of record NC_134482.1, on the reverse strand, counting down.
AATTGAGTGACAAAACTCTGTCCCCAGTTTTCACGATTCATATGCCATTTTCCGCTATGAAATATGGTAACGCAAAACGCTGAATCAAATTCCCTGTGTAGATAAAAAAAATTACATTTAGTCACAATTACTGAGGGCTCAACGTAACGCATTTCGACGTCTTCGTGAGTAGCCTAATATTTGATTTGTAATATTTTAAGACGCAATTCAAAGAATTATTTGCTCTTGTGAACAATGATATTGTTAATCTCAAAACTGCAATTTGACCTCATAATCAGCGATTAGTATCGAGAGGGAAATTTCCGATGTTAATCACGAATTGAGTTATCTTTCGTTTTGGTCTAATTGACACTATCTTAGTTATTAGGAAAGAGTTACTTACAGTGTGGAAACTACTAATTAATGGCATTTAAATTAGTGACACATGATTGTCCCAAGTTTTCACGATCGCACCAAAAATATTTTCTGAAAATGAGTGCACATTAATTTAATTGTGAAGCAAATTTGCACTAAATTAACATAGCCTAACTTGTTTCCACACGCGCTTTCAATTCTAATCCTAAATTATGAGTCGTAAACATGCCCGACAAAAATTAGTACGGATTCTCGATTATTCAAAAAATTGGCCATGTTATGAATTACACCCAGAAAAATTGTTTGGTAAAATTGAAACTCACCTTGATGGAATTATACCTTTGTCCTTAAACAGTGGTAAGAAACTTTTCATCAAAGAAAGTGAAAACAAACGCCAAAGAAGAGGCTGAGCACGTTTCTTACCAAAATGTATGGTATCTAAACTATTTGAAATTTCGAAACCGAAAAATTTAGTTGACGAAAATGCGAATTTTGAGCTCCTGTACAAGCAGCAATTGAAAAGTGTTTCCGCAAATACTTATAAAAGAGTAAAAACCTTTCATGAAATAAGATTGTATAGTTTCAGTATATTTCAGATTTGAAGTGTGATTTCTAATTAGGTTTTTAATCTATTAATTTTGGTAATCCGTCTAAAATTGTAAAAATAGTTCCCAACGGTAACTAACATACATATTGTGGGCTATAATTTTCACTTACATTCGAGTGTACAATTGCACGATTGTCAAAACTCTCAAATGCCGTCAAGAATATAGTTATGAGCATACTAACTCTGCTAAAAAATGTTTCAGCTCTTTATGCGTCTGTGGTACTTGCGCTTGATGACGTCACAACCACTACTCTAACGATAACGGTCGATGATAAAGAGGGAAATGCCACAATAGCCGACATTGTGGTATCATGTGCCTCCAATGACCATCCGAAGTGCTCTGATTTGCAAGCCGACAGAAACCCATCAGCCAGTGACCCAGGATGGTTCAGATATTCAGGACTTGAGCCGGGCACTTCCTACCAATTCACTGTGAATCAATCCACTCATGATGGCAATCTGGGTATTCTGCTGTTCAGCACAATCGTTGTCTGTACAGGTGGGCTTCATTTTTTATTGTTATAAGTCATGATATACCTAATTGGCAATCTGCAAACTGTCCATATTACCCGGGTCCAGGTGTCACCGCTAAAAATCGCTAAAAGATGTAAGATTTGCGGTGAATTTGAGTAAAAGTGTAAGATTTGCGTTCAATGCGATGTTCTCGACCCGGGTATGTGCAATTAGTAATACGATAGAATCATTTACCATTAAGGTTTTCATAAATTTCTGTCAAATTGGCACGCATTTAAATCGCATGGCGGAAAGCTGTTACGCGTGAATACACTAATACACTAACAGTAATTATCAAAAATTATATTTAAATTTTTGTTTTCAAACGCTGTCAAATAATAAGAGCAAACATTAGAACATTCAGTCAACTTGTTTCTTGCAGAGCTCCGAAAAAAATGCAAAAGTTGAATGAAATTTCATCAACCCAAATGCTGATAATTTAATATTAGCCTTTACGTATTGACAAAACAAAACGCATGCTGTCATCGTTTCTTTTTTTAAACAAGTAAATTGAGAATATAACCCGTGGGTTAAATATTACAAGTTTAAAATTATATATACAAAATTAGTACAATGTTAAAAATCAAAATAGTGGTTCCGTTTTTTAAAGGTAAAAATAACTTTTGAAGCCACCAACGTTCCTTTCCAACGGTACAAGTTTGAATTGTTGGAGCAGATGCTGTTTTAACATGGGTTTAAGCTTTGAGCGTGATCTGATAGTCCGGACTTCACGCGGAAGTTTATTCCATTTTTGGATGCTTCTTTTTTGTAATGACCCACTGCTGGACCTTAGGAGAATTAGCTGTTCAGTTCGGTTGTTTTTTCTTACTAAGATATTACCACTTAGAGAAAAACTCTCAGTGCCATCTGATTTCAATAATGAAATATCATTCCTAAGTATTGAAACGCTCATCTGGCTTATTAAAAGTTCTGCGGGCAAAATGTCAGATTTTACTACGAGATCTGTAGATCTCTCAAACTTTTTTCTCAAATAGCAAACTTTAATTCCCCAATTGATTTGTCGATTAATTCGCTGCATTGCAGAGAAATTCAAGTTCTGAAAAATTAGAGCACTGAACGTTGAATGAGAAAGGACGAGGGATTTGAATAGCATCAAACGTGCTTTCAGAGGCAACTGATAACGTATAAGGTATATGGATCTAATCGCTGTGGCCATACTTGATAGGACTTTGTTGAGTTGTACATGAAAGTTTATTTTAGAATCAATCGTTATACCCAAAGTATCTGCAGTGACTTTGTGGCTTAATTTCTTGTCCCCGAAAAACTATTGGATCAAAATTTTCATTTTCTTTCGAGACGCAAAGAATTTCAGTTTTACCGGTATTCTTGGTTAGATTGTTTTGCTTTAGATAATTATCTGTTTTCTCCAGTATTCCAGAAACACATTTTTCCTGACATTGTTTCTGCTGAAATGAAAACTTGTGTCATCAGCAAATTGAAATATGTCGAAGTTTCCTTGTACTTTTTCTCGAAAATCTTTAATGTAGAGAAGAAAAACCAGTGGCCCTAAAACCGTTCCCTGTGGAACACCATGATTTCTTTTCAACCATTCAGAGTAAACATCATTTATTTTAACACACTGCTGTCTGTTTTTAAGAAATGAAGCAAATAAATCAACTGCACTTTCTGAAAAACCGTAAGCTTCAATCTTTTTGACAAAAATTTCGTGCGATATTGAATTAAATGCTTTAGCTAGATCAATGAAAACGGCAACTGAAATTTTTAAGTTATCATAGTTTTCTTGTAATGCTTCGATTAAGTGTAAAACAGCATCTGTAGAACATTGAACATTAACATTGAACTCAAGCAGAGTGATATCGACGTGTTTTATAAAAATTTGTTTTGAAAAATGACCAGTCAGTATCCTCTTATATATTATTAACAGTTTTAAATTACAACTTTTAGGCTTCGTATTAACAAGATATTTTTACTAGGTTTGTTAAGTGAGAATGATTTGAAAGCAAATTCTACGGGTTCTAAAGATATCATAAAAGTTTCCGAAACCCTGAATTCGGTTTTTTTAATAATCAAGATAAAGAATTTTACTTTAATATGAACGTACGCTTTGAAGTTTGAGAATTGATGATTTTCTTAGCATTGAACTTTTCTCAATTAAACTTAGACGATAGATGGTTTCTCCAATAGATGACCAGGTTCTTGTTGCACTAGTTTGTTGGAGTGCCAAAATTTCATCTGGGTGTACCGCTGTTTAGCACAATTGCTGTCTGCACAGGTTTTTTTCGCTATTTACTGTTATGAGTTGTGATATACGTAAATGGTAACCAACAAACTGTCAATATCTTTTGCAATTAGTAAAACAATAGAATCATTTACCAGTAAGTTTTTCGTAAATTTCCAGCAAACTGTCACGGAATGGTGGAAACGGAATGGTGGAAAGCAGTGTTAAATGCTAGTATATTAAACAGTAAATATTTAAAACCTTTGTGAATTTAATCGCTGTCAAAAAATAAGAGCAAGCATTAGAATGTTTTGTCGACTTAATTCCTGCAGACCTCCGCAAAAATGAAAAAAAGTAAATATTTTTTATCAATCCCAATGCTGATTAATTGTTTTGAGCCTGTACATAGTTACAAAGGGAAATCCATTCTGTAACGGCTGATTACTAACTTTTGCTAAATAATCTTTACGCCGGCCCTGATTCCAAAGTCAAACTTTAAATTTTTCTTTTCCTTATTCAAAAATGTTGTCATTTTTGATTTATTCGAGTTGAGAATATATTAGGACACGGTTTACAACAAAAGAGGTTTTGTTAAAAGCATGAAGTAGCATATAGTTGCACTCAACTTAACTGGAAAGAAAATATATTCGCTTTACACTTTAACTATATTTGTACTTTATTCAAGCGCGTGATATTTACATACTATGAAACACAAGAGGCATAGATAGTTCAAATGAGCAAATCATTAATATAAACAGCGCTAAAATTGAGATGAGGTGGCAAATAAACTCAAATGAACGTATTCTAACTGAAAAGAAAGTTCAATACAAAACTTTGTGTCGATGGCCCTATCTAAATGAAGGCAAATTTGAATGGTTTTTTCCCAAAGACCTCGGAAACTAAAAAAGAACCAAAATAACTTACTGAGGGGTTAAAGACAATGATACTACACAATTATTAGTATAAAAATTAATAGCATCAGTGTAAACTTATTTGTGGGGATACCAGATTTATTCTATAGCTAATGTTAAAACGGGCAAAATTTAGAAAACAACTTTTCTCTATAAATTGGGCCTCAGATCTACCGATCGGAGGAATGGGACTTTAATAAGTTTATAGAAGACGTATAAAAATGAAATGAACAAATTCTGACGATTATAACTCAAAATATGATATCACTTTTTTTCTTTATCTGTCTATCTCAGCTGGCGCCAACAAATTCTGGCTATGTTTCGAAAAATTTTCATATTGAGTTGCAGCAGAGTAATGTTTGCGTGTTTTGAAATTTTTGATTTTCTATAAAACCTGTCAGTAATTTCTTTTTTCTTCTCAACAGTTTTAGTTAAAGAGTTTTGGGCTTTATATTATTCAGAATTTTTTGACTGGGTTTGTCAAGTGATAATGTTTTAATAGCAAAGTTCCTATGCAGCTCTAAATTTATCGTGAATGTTTTCAATTCCTGAATCCAGCTTTTTTTTAAATAAAGAAGACCAGGAAGTTTACTTTAAAGTGAGCGTTCATATTGAAGTTTTAAAATGTGTGATTTTATTTTCACTGAACTTTTCTCTATTCAGTTTACTCAGATGTTTGTTTTTCTAATAGATTGCCAATTATTTGATACAATAGTTTGTTAAAGTGCCAACTAATCATGTATTTATATGGCCTGACTCAATGGAGAACAACACTGTTGTTTTTCTGACTAAAAAATTTTGATTTTTAACATTGTACTAATTTTGTATATATAATTTTAAAATTGTAATATTTAACCTCCGGGTTATATTTTCAATTTACTTGTTTAAAAAAAAACATTAACAAATCAATTTACTTTTTTTACAGGCGAAATATCCCGTATGAGCCAAATGAAAAAACGCTAAACAAAAAACTGAAGACAAAAGCACACTTTGTCGCCGTCTTTCTCAACAGACCAGTTTCTGTTAACTGTAGTTCTTGTAGGCAAAGCTTAAAAAAACTGGTGAAAAAGTGATTAAATAGCCGTATTCCTCATAATCTTAGTCCTATAACTGCAAGACAATTTTAAGTATATCAAAATCAAACAGAAGCAAGAAGGCAATGATATGGCCACAAAATTATTTAGCCACAAAATGCCGATTGGTTTTGGAAGAGTTCTTTTCCCATGGTGCTAGGAAAATTGAAAAATTTAGTCTACAGTTTTATCATAATTGGTAATAAAAGTCAATAATTGGTCCATAAATCAGTAGTTCAGTTGTGATAGATTCATATCAAGTCCCACGGGCCACTGAGGCATGGCCATGGCACGCGAGGCATGGCCAGATGCGGTAAAATACGGTCCAACCACGGATAGACCTTCGTTCCACTAGTTGATGAAAAAAACTGCGGTATATTTGTTCGCTTACGAAATAGCGTTTCAAATTGATCAATCAAAGCTTTAGAATAAGTTTTATTGCTCATTTTACTTAAATTGTCGGTTAAATTTCTCATTTTTTGGTTGTCGGCTAAACGCCCTGTCCGCGGTCACCTTTTCCCATATAGCTGCTGAGCTGTCATGTAGCGTCTAGAAGCAGGACGCGCAGAACAATTATTAATCTATGTCTCACCATCGCACCCACAATAACTTTTTAAAAAAGTTTTTGCATATTTTAAGAGCCAAAACTTCAAGCAACCGACTTCATTTTGACCGATACAGATGGTGTACTCTTTCTTGAAATCAAAGATACTGCTAACTTCGACAACGGAACAGTGGTGGCCTACAGTACTACTGATGGAGGACAATTGGGTCAAGTCTCCTTCACCCGGGAAAGATTCCCAGTGAACGTGACCGAGTTGCCGACTGATCTTTCTGTGAGGTTGGAAGCAACTTTCTCGGTCGGAACAGTCACTGACTGCAGAGATAATGACGGTGGAGTCACCACTAGTCAGGTGCTTTCAGTGACTTATGATGGCAAGTACTTTTTACGCAATCGCAAAATAATCAAGTCAATGGTGAAAATTGTTTCATATTTCAAATAAAAAACCTGAAAAGGCAGAGTTTTGAGAATTTTGGGGTAATTTGGTTCGGTTTCAATGACAGTTTGGTTAAGAAAGGATATTTTTTCGCCGTAACTTTGAAAGCTAAAATGATTCCCAGGTTGAGGTCCCAGACCGAAAGTCGGTATGTCCAGACCCTGCCAGACGGAAAGTGTCTATGTCCAGACCCTCCCAGACGGAAAGTGCCTTCAAAATTTTTCAAACTTTCGTGCGTTCAAAATTTTTCGTGCGTTCATCGTGCGTTCAAAAGTCCTCATGTCCAGACTTTCCTGCGTTCAAAATTGCCTATGTCCAGACTTTCAGGAAAGCACAGCATCCTCAGTCTGGATCAAGATGTTCAGCCTCCTTGGTTGTTTTGCAAAACATGAAGAATAAGCTAAAGCTTTGGTCACTTGTCCTTTTTGCCTTTTCATACGGATTTCAGAATAAGCATACGAATGCGTTTTAACTGGACGCGAACCAATGTTTAAACCATAGTTGAATTCAGTCTGTATTTACCCTAGTCGAGTAGTGTGTGTGTGTGTGTGTGTGTGTGTGTGTGTGTGGTGTGTGTGTGTGTGTGTGTGTGAAAGGACTTTTAAAGTTAATCTGAGCGACATCATTCAGCTGTAAATACGCAGTCAACGGTACTAGTCACGGACTGTTAGATATTTTTCAATATTTGCGAAAATCTTTATCGAAATTTGCAAAGTTTTTTCATATTTCAATTAATGTTTATTAAAATTAGCGATCAGAAGCAGTTCATTTTAATGTGAAAAGGGGGTCAAAAAATTCTCAGCATCGATAAAGCGCAGGAGAACTGAAATTTTTTCCCAAGAATACTATGGTCAAAATGAGTCATTTCATACTCATTTTGGGGTAGCATTTTAATTGGGATGATCCATCTTTAGGGTTCACTAAGTAGTAATTAGGAGTTAAGCATATGAGGAGTCTCTTCATGAGTTGCATGTTGATGTCACACTTTGAAATTTCAGGAACTGGTTCTGGAGCAGCACAGTTGGGGGAGCTGATCTGGCTATCTTTGACCGGAATGCTGTTTATCCTCAGCAACAACCTACTAAAGAATGCTTAACACCATCAATCTGTTCCTTTCTCAAAGTTATGAACTGATTGCACATTTATACATGATATATAAAACAAATGACAAACCCGGGTCGAGGTGTCACCGCTAAAAATCGCTAAAAGATGTAAGATTTGCGGTGAAATTGAGTAAAAATGTAAGATTTGCGCTCAATGCGTTGAATGCAGTGACAAAAAATATTTAAGCGGTCAAAATTTTAAGCGGTTACTTTTTTGTAAGAAATCCGGTGAATGCGGTGAAAAAAAGTTTTTCACCGCTAGAAACCGCAAATCTTACAAAAATTCACCGCTTAAAACCGCAAATCTTACAAAAATTTACCGCTTTCAACGCATTCAACGCTAAAAGATGCGGGCGCTTTGCGGTGAAAAAAGTTTTTTTTCACCGCTATTCACCGCTAATCTTACATTATTTTTTGACAAAACCTCGACCCGGGAAATCTTCCAACACACCTCACCCCATCCCGCCCCACCCCACCCCCCTTGTTGTATTGATGACGCGTGTGATACGATAACTAATGAGTAATTTCAATTTGGTAAATGGTTTGCATATATTGATAATTGGCGGTGCCAGGATTAGCTCAAACCATCTTACAATCGACAAGTTTAAAAACCTGCGCAAGAATATCAATTACAGATGGGGAGGTGGTGGCAACAGTTCTTGGTTGACTTAAATCCTTTCCTTTTTTGATAAAGAATAGAACCAATTGCATCCCACAAAATATCAAACAGACGAACATCTAAAAAAAAGCAACAACTTCGTTAAGTGTATATATAATGATAAAAATCCATTGAAGCATATCATATTTTTTTCCGTATAAAGATAATTGACAAACCACCACAGATCAAGGCATCGCGTCCTCGTTTCCTACCCTCATGGTCTTCCAAATGCTATAAAATATCTATTGGAACAAACTTACAGTTTGCAGTTAACGAAGGTATTTCTAACAATGTTTTTCCAGAAGTCCTTACAAGGCATATGTAATTCCAATTTATAAAAAAGGTGGTCTGCTTGAATTGGAGAACTACAGACCAATTTCATTGAACCCAACTCTTGCTAAAATATTCCAAAGACTACTACTGCAACATTTGCTAGAACATATAGAAGAGCATTAGATAATAAACAAAAATCATTTCGGTTTTATTAAAAACAAATCGTCGACTGAACTGTGTTTTCATTAACTGAGACAAACTTTCTTTTTCATTAAAAACAACTTTTCAGAAGAAAATGAATCTGTATTTGGTATTTTTTGGACCTAGCAAAGCCTTCAACTCATTATCTCTTGAATTTTTCTCAAAAAATTGCAAAGTACGGGTTTGATATGGAAGCAAAAACTGTACTAGAATTTTTTTATCTATAAGATAAGAATGCTTTAAAAATGGAATATATTTCGATTGGGGGACAATTAACCATGGAGAATTGAAGAGACAGTCCTTGGACCCTTGATTTTGGACCCTTGATGTATAATAACGACTTCTCGGAAAGTATGAAAAGCGATGAAGTTTCACAATTCGCAGATGACACTTGTATTATATCCAACTCCATAAATGACCAGGAATTTCTATTGAAAGTGGACATTACCTTTCAAAAACTGCTGATAATTACATGAACCAGAATATGTTAACCTTGAGCAGATGAATTCTTGAACCAAAATAAAATCGAAGTAATTGTTTTTTCCCAAAAACATCAAAATCACATAAAATGATCTGCATCTTATTATAATGGACTTATTGTAAAAACAAAACGTATTTGTCGATATCTGGGCTTAGTGATTAACAACAAACGAAAATTTGACGCTGAGATAAACAAAGTGTTGACAAAAATGGTGACTGCCGTTAGATCAACGTACTTACTGAGACATTTTTTTTACGTTAAGAGCAAAAATTGCACTATTTAAACCAATTGTCTTGTAACATTTCAAGTTTAGGGTAAATTTACTCCAATCTTTGCGGCTTCATCAGTCCAAGAATAAATAAGTATTTAGTTTGGTTTGTTTAGTTTGGCACTCTTTGGTTTGATGAAACTTGATGAAGAAAGCAGTCAAAAAACCGAAAAATAACATTTTTCAAAATTTGGGAAAATTTGAGATGCGCAAAAATTGCCGAGCCGTACAATTTTTTTACAAATATAACATTCATTTTAAAAGGAGTGACCATTCAGTAATCAGAAATTTCACGGAATAGTGGAACAAGCTACCAATAGAAATCCGGAAGGAAAAAGAAAAAACCAGTCATGAGGGAAAATTATTTAGAGAAATGATCAAATTACATGAACCTGTTCCAATAGATAAACAAGTACAAGATTTTAGAACTTTTTTGTTTTAGACATTTCGAAATTATTTTTATATGCTTTGAGCTGATTTAAATGTAAATGTTTAATCAGATTTCTTGTTGAGGTTATAAAAATTTGTATTTGCAATTTACAGATTTTTAAAAAATTGAAAATGATAAAATACATAAGTTTTAAAAAAACTTGTAAATTCTTTCGGTCCGAGTTCCAAGTAAATAGAAGCTGTGTCTATTTGCTGAACTGTATCATTGTTAATGTCCTACTATAGACAAGGAGCTTAATGATTTCGGTTGTGACTTTTAACATTTTGTTTTTTGTTCGAATGGTAGCAAAGTTTACCAATTTCAGCGACAATGCGAAGATAACCGACTTATTTGCCATTCTTCGTCACTAATCTCGGCAGCCAATTCGAGCGACCTTAGCACTGCGACAATTGGCGATCATTCCCCCAATTCGCGTCGCTTTTTTTGCACTAATTTTTATATTTCTTTTGTCAAATCAGTATTTATTTTTTCATTCCTAATTCCGATTTTTCAGTTATTAGGTTTGGTTATTAGAAATCTGGCTTAGTAACATCATAGAAATCCCTCGGTTAAAATAAAACTCTGTTTGGAAACAAATTATAAAGAGTGGTAGCTAGCCAACCTCAAAAGTGCGGAAAGGAGTGACGAGATCAAATGGTTAAAATCAATTAGACTTGTCGCTAAAATTCGCACCCTGTAAATATACTTGAGCAATTGTGCGTTTTGCAATGTAGTGAAATTCTTAAGTCAAGTCTTGACCCAGATATTCAGAACGTAGTGAACTTTCAGAAATATACAAAGTGAAAAGTTTATATCCTGAAAACAGGCAACTTCTGTAAAAAATTTTTAGGTTTGGAAGACAAATTTAGTTTTATCAAAGCTCGCGGATTTTGGTTTTACTCAAAGTAGTTCACTCATTGTTTTGTCCAGAAAAACTATCTTTTAGATCTACGCCAAATTTTGATTGATATTTGACGCGTGGATCTATATGGTGTAGTCAATTGATGTCATGTTTCATATTGTACATCTACATGATCAATTGGTTAACTTGCTTGACAGATAACGATGGTTAGTTCCAATCCTAGTAAATCTAGTAAATGTTTTTCATATTAACCTTAATCTATTCACCACAAATTCACCACATTTCACCGCTAAGTACAAGTTACCGTCCTTGCACGGATTCGAACTTCTCACCTCCTGCATGTCAGCCACTTCTTCTTCCACTGCTCCACTTCTCACAAAAATCTAGCATATTTGTTTTGAATGTAAATCAAATTCACTTTCCTTTACGTAAAACATACGCCCTGAAGTTTTGCAAGATAAGCGGTGAAATTACAAATATTAGCGGTGAAATGTTGTGAATGCGGTGAAATTATGTAAGTTCACCGCTTACACCGCTTAAAAAATTTCAAAAGGATATGGTTATTCCAAAGTAAGTTTTGTAAATTTTCCGTGCGTCTTTCAATAAATGTATCTTATCTTCGTTGAACAAAACACAGTTCCAAGCGTTTTCTAAGCGGTGATTTCATGTTATTTCACCACTAAGTTGAGCAGTAAATTTTTGTAATTTCATCAAAATCACGGCTGATCTCAAACAATTTTAACACTTTTTTTCTCAGCGGCGAGTTTATGTAACTTCACCATTAAGTTAAGCGGCGAGTTTAAGCTGTGAGTTTTTCTAAGCGGTGAGTTTATGTAGTTTCACCACTAAGTTAAGCGGTGAGTTTATGCGGTGAGTTTTTCTAAGCGGTGAGTTTATGTAATTTCAACATTAAGTTAGGCGGTGAAATTATGTAATTTCACTGCATTCACTAATGTTCTAACACAATTTTAACACTTTTTTCAAAGCGGTGAATATATGTAAGTTCACCGCTTACTTGAGCCGTGAAATTATGTTATTTCATTGCATTCACCGCTTATCTTACATGTTTTGGACATTTTTTTTCTTAGCCGCGAAATTGTGTAATTTCAAAGCTACCAGGCAATAAATGTTCTATTTTCACCTCATTCACCGCCTGATTTATGTAATGTCACCGCATTCACCGCTTATCTTACATAATTTTGCGCTGAACCGCGGTGAGAACTCGGCCCAGGCATCTATAAATTAAAAACCCTATTGTTTGGGTGTTAACTCAGTGTGAATATAGAATTGTGCGGGTGCAACTGCTGCTATATTGGCACCCTAAGAATATGAATTATTTCGAAAACTAAACTGTTGTTTCTGATTCCCTGAAGAGACTTGATCATCAAAAAAAGACACTTAGTTTTATAACCAAGAGAAGTACGAAAGAGGGGCTCTGAAAGAGAGGGGGTTAGCATTCAATACTTAAACATGTGAGGGTAGGGGATATAGCAAACAGGGAGCAATTACCAGTTCACGTCATATTGAACCCAGACAAATGCCAGACAAAGCAGTAAAACTAGAACTGTTAAGCAGAATTCAGTTCAAAACTGAAGATATTTCAAAGAAAGCTAGACAAAACAAAGAAATAAATTGTTCAAATTTAAACACCGAAACGGGACAAAATTAAACACACAACTGCACACTAAAATTGAACATACAACTGTTCAACGCCTTCTTTCTGTTAATAACAAAATTAGCAGATTAAGCGATTATTGCCCGAAAATTATTAACAAAAAGTGGTTGTACATTGTTTGAATTTAATACTTTCGTTTTAATTTTTTCTGTGGTGGCTCCTCATTATCACTAGTACTGGCTTCTTCGACCTAAAAGTTTATGAATGGGTTACTGGCACTGAAACTTCTGCCAGAATTGACATCATAAACGATCAATTCGTCACTTTTGATATCCGACTCTGGTACTGCTTGAGCTGCAGCAAATCTTGGGTCGGGGACTGCCAAGAGCTAGGTGCAGAAATTTTTGCAGCAGGTGAGGAGGTTTGTGAGGCAACAAAACCGCTATCCCAATCGGGGTCCGAACACAATCACAGATTGGAATCGAAACTGCTGTGATACCATTCAACATCTGCGTTATCCCAAAAAATATCATCAATTCCACATTTAGAGCTTAATTAAAAAACTGTAAAAACAACAAGTAGGGTATCTTAATTTGTGACAAAATAGAAAAGAGCCTTGGCTCCAGACAAACGAAATCTGTGATGAAGCAAGCGGTGAACTAGCGTTTTAATTTCAAGACTTTTTGTTTGTTTTGGTCATTGAATAAGATGTGGCTGGTTGGATAGTTCGAAAAGTAAAATATACCAGCACTGCTTGAGATTTTTTAGAGAGCTCACTGTAAAAATCTGGGCACTTGACGTAATAAAGTAAGCTATCTGTGTCGCTGTATAAAAGACGGCACTCAAAGTTGGGCCGCATCACTCTGAAATGAATACAGTGCATCTGATATTTCGCCAAGTCTGACATTTAAGCACCCACTATGCTTTATATCAGCCAAAAACCAGTTGCTGTTAAATTTTCTACTTTTTTGTGCAATTTGCATGAACACACCAAGAAAATAACATTAAGAATTTCTCCATAGTCTTGACTGCTCTGAACGTATTACCTCATTTTGTGGAGGTTACTGAAAAAGCTTAGTCGAAAACCAAGATAAGACTTATTTTCAGGCGGAAAGGAAGCCCGCAGCAGTAGCCCAAAATCAACTCCAAAAAACCACCCTTGAAATGGTAGACAAGGAAAAGACCAGTCAGAAGGTTTGAGAGAAGAATAGCAGTCTGTTTTCAGTTGAAGTAAAAAATTTAATCAGTTTTATTTAAAAGGGCCAGCTTTATATGGATTGCAAAATGATTACACAAAACAAGCTCCTTTTAGGCAAAATGGAAATTTTCTAAATTGATTTGGCACTTGTCGACAAGCTAGCAAAATATAACCGTATTTTAGTTCATATGCCGGTAGCAGTTGATTGTTTATACAGATTTTTATTTTGAAGACATTGAAAACAATATATGCGAGGGAAACAACTAAAGCATTCCATCAAAAACAGACCAGCCAAATTTTTTGGGTTGACGTTGGTACGGAGTTTCGTGAACCATTCAAACAATTGTACTAAAAACGTGGCATTCATCGATAATCTTAATCTTCTGCAGAGAAGATTATTAGATCAATCAAAACGACATTTCATTGTTATTGCAAAAAAATAGCCTTAATAAGACATCGACAAATGAGATCAAATTTTCGGAAAAGCTCAGGAGCCCATGTACGTAAGCGAAGATCTCTGGAGAGTAGTTTAAAAGAAAAATTTTTTTTCAGAAAAAGTTACAAAGAATCTTTAACATACGTAGTCACAAACCAATTCAAGGAAAGTTTTATCAACCGATGCAACAACTTGTCAGGCGTCCTCTGGATCAAAAAGTCCAGCAAACGAGTTGAGCTGTTTCATCAGCTTCATTGGGCATAATTAATTCTCACACATTTACGTCATTTCGAAATTTTTTCAATGACAAATTTCAACTGTCAGTTGATTGCTGAGTAGCTTTGAGTGAACGAAAATTGCCAACAAATTGAATATATTGACGAATATATTGACAACTATGTGATAAATACAGCATTGGGTTCATACTTAAAACTTTTTTGAGCGTTTATGGTAACTGAAATCTGTTCTGTCTTTTTTAACCAGATTGCAATTAAACTGTTTAATTAAACAATAGTTTAAGAGTCTGATGTTTGCATCATTAGCTTAAAAACCACCAGCATCATCTAGCACAAATTCAAAATTAAGACACGATTACTGTATATTAAAAAAGTTTTTTTTCTCCATAAAGAAAAAAAACTTCATTAACAGTATTCATTTTTGCTAGAGGTTCGATTGTTATTTCTTAATCTTGCTTTTGTGTATGTAATCCTAACAATAGAGAGTTGTATCTAGCTTCAACTCCCTTTCTAAAAGTATGAATTTGATCGAGAAATTGATACTATGGGACTTTCAAAAGAATACTGAAGAGCAAATTAAAAATAAAAAAGACATACACTAAAAATTGAAATGATGAGACCAAAAGCAATAATTATTTCAATGAACTTAATGCTTATAATTAAAAGCCAGATTTAATTAGAATATCTTATTAAAATTCAGTTTTAAATTTCTCCGAAAGGTGAAATCAGTTTTTATAGTCAGATGCTCTTTTGGATAATGTGAATGATAAAAAGGAATAGAAAAAAGGAAAAAACTACAAATGGTATTAAACAATCTGTAATTCTCTCGTATGTTACACCAGGTACTTAAGTGCGTTCATTTCGGTCTGGACATATCGACTTTCGGTCTGGGACCTCAACCTGGGTTAGGAACTATCTGAAACAGCAGTTTTATAATGAAATAAGTATATGGTATCGTTATAATAGAAGCATATAAGATTTTTAGGAAGTGCAGGTTGCAGGTTGGATGATTTTTACTGCATTATTAAAAATGTTATTAGAGACAAGAGTGGAGATACAAATTTTATTAGCATTTTAAAATGTAATTGAACAACATGGTTGTATAATAATTTTTATTCATCTAATGTCTTTTGTCAAAATTTAACAAAGAAAGACATACAGTATATTAATATAAGTGTCAAAAGATGAATATAGATAACCAGTTGATTTCACAAGCTTTTTTACAGATCTTTTTAGCTTTCTTTTTTTCAGGTCTGAGAGAATACTTTATTTAACTACTATATAATTATAAAGCTCGGCCGAAAACTATTACAAAATTTAGCAAGGCTCAAATGTTATCTACCCATTGTTGAAAAAACCATAAAACAGCCTTAATCGATTTACCTTTTTGATCAAAGAGAATAAATAGGTTGTAATTTTCTCAAGCAATTTGTCTATTTGATGAAGATAGACTTCGGAGAAGATGAATTATATTACAGTTATTATGTCCACCTTGACAAAAGTATTCAATTATAGTTTTACCTATTATTATAATTTCTTATTGATCACCAGCAGTGGGATCGATAATGTATAATCTATCAAAGTACAATTTACTAATAAGGAGATGACTGAGAAGATATATTTAACCACTTTCACTGTGATTTAAAATACACTAAACGTTTTCCGGGGAAAAATGTCGTCGACAAAACTATATTCTAACTCATTAGTGTTAAACATAATCAAGCAATGCAATCAACGAATGCAAACAAGGCCATAAATTTCGTCAATATATTTGCGTCAATTAATGTCCACTTAATGTCCCACAAAATATTATTTCAAAATACCATAAAATGCATTAACTGGAAAGAGAAGCCTTGTCCAGACAAAAAATAATTCACGTAGGCATGCTTCCGAAAGTCAAGAAAATGCAGCTGAATTTTGTTAACAGCCGATTAATTTGTAACAATTTTTAAATAATAGAATTGAATTTCAGATTCAATTACCTGCAATTATACTGTGGCATTAAAATACCTACTCGCGTAACCTATATCGCAACACTTGAAACGAAGATACTTTCAAGTGAAGTTACTCTAAATACTTTAAATATCTGAAGTTACTTTAAATTACTTCAAACCATTCCCGCTAGACTGTTTTGTGGTCTGGTCAACTGTTTGACGAGATTTTAACTTTTATTTTTGTTTGTGCTCTACTCCAATGCTTTTGTGGCTGGAATAAAAATAGGGCATTATTGCTCTGATATCGTTGGTTAAATAAATATATTAACTATAAATAACGAAAATTTTACTCAATATAAAATTGTATTTTCCCAACTGCTTATAAAGGAGGTTGTATTTGTAGATTTTCGGAGGAGTTTCTATACTACAATTGTCAAAATGGAGCACGATTTTTTGCCTTTTTATAACAAAAACCAACGTTTTTCGCCAGAAGGCTATAAATTAACAATAATATTAAGATCAGTTTCTTATTGATCTGACATATTTTATCGTTCATTACAATTTCAATTGGAGTTAATAATGTATTGACTTTTTGCCTTTTTATAACAAAAACCAACGTTTTTCGCCAGAAGGCTATAAATTAACAATAATATTAAGATCAGTTTCTTATTGATCTGACATATTTTATCGTTCATTACAATTTCAATTGGAGTTAATAATGTATTGACTTTTTGCCTTTTTATAACAAAAACCAACGTTTTTCGCCAGAAGGCTATAAATTAACAATAATATTAAGATCAGTTTCTTATCGATCTGACATATTTTATCGTTCATTACAATTTCAATTGGAGTTAATAATGTATTGATTTTTTGCCTTTTTATAACAAAAACCAACGTTTTTCGCCAGAAGGCTATAAATTAACAATAATATTAAGATCAGTTTCTTATTGATCTGACATATTTTATCGTTCATTACAATTTCAATTGGAGTTAATAATGTATTGACTTTTTGCCTTTTTATAACAAAAACCAACGTTTTTCGCCAGAAGGCTATAAATTAACAATAATATTAAGATCAGTTTCTTATTGATCTGACATATTTTATCGTTCATTACAATTTCAATTGGAGTTAATAATGTATTGACTATCATAATATTAAACTTTTTAATAAAATCCTCCAATGTTATTACAAACAGTTTTCAACTAAAATTGAAATTATTAATGAGAAGAATAGTTTTAATTGTTGTGGCAGGGTTGACTTTTTGTCACGCACCCAGTAATTATGTAAAACTAGGAGAAAGTTCCATGCATGTGAAGAGAAAAAAGTTGATATCATTGAAAGTCATTATCACATACTGATTTTTACGGTCAGGTAAAACATAATTTGTTCAAGGCTAGATAAAACATACTTTGATATACAAAAAACAACAAGGTCAGGTAAAGCATATTTTGTTCAGCAGCAATTGGTATTTTATGCTAATGATGTTGTGATTGTATTTTATTGAGATGAAACAGATTAGTAGTGATATTTATTCAGGAAATTTGATGATCCGACAAAAAACATTTTTCCTTGAACCTCGATGTTGGGTACCTGTTTTTTGTTAACAACATTGCACATTGCATATCCATTTGGGTAGAAAAGGTCGTTCAAAAACAACACACTTGAATTTTGATTGTGCAGTTATTTCGATGAAACAGAGGGATAAGGCGAAAAAACTTTTGCTGGAAAAAACGCTTGGAGTTTTTCAATAAAGATAACACAGTGTTTTGTGTGCCCAAAGACAAAGACTTGTCACCAAAAAAAAAACAATTGGAAACATTAAAGATCTTACAACAAACAATGTAAGCAAAGTTGATGGATGTGTACTTGTACTTGATGATATGGGCGAAAAATTAAATAGAGAAATGGCGAAACAAGTAGAATTGAAAATTGAATTGAGTTTTTTAGAGACTGTAATACACTGATGTTGTATTAACATATTTTTCATGAGATATGTTCTGGGTTCACAACTGCTAAAATAAATGTGATCCAGAAGAAGATACATATTTAATGCTCATGAAGATAGAAATTAGTTCATAGTTATAAAGTTGGCTTTGTGAATAAAAAATGGAAGATTCTCTAGAACATGAAGAAATAAGATAAATGACGTCAAGAAAGATGTTACGGATACTAAAAAATACAGGTTTTTATACTGATAAAGGTTTTCTTTTTTCAAAAAAAAAGTTACCATGACGTTCTTTTTTAAGACAGAAGAGAAAATTAGAAGAAACCATTAATTGCATAGGTAGATTTCTGTTGTTAAAGTTACGTTTTTAAACATATATAATTGTTTGCTAATCCAAATTTTAAATTCAGCGCAAATATTCTAATTGTTGACGGACTAAGTGTTAATAGAGTTGATACATTAGCTAGTATATGCCCTGTTATTAATGTTTATGTATGTAAGGTTAATGTATGTATATAATGTATGTAATGTTAATGTTAAAGATAGGACGAAAATGAAACGCTAGCACTAACCTTAACATAAACACGGTTAATGCACGGCTGCTCTCCTTGTATTTCACAAAGAAATTTCTTTATCACCCAATTCGTTCTGAGTGGTTTCAAAATCTGTCCGGGAACTTCATTTATGCAGTTTGTTTTTGCAACTGGATATCCGTTCTGCTGTACTTGTGTAGTTGTTTTGATGAAACAGAGGGATAAGGCGAAAAAACTTTTGCTGGAAAAAACGCTTGGAGTTTTTCAATAAAGATAACGCAGTGCTTTGTGTGCCCAAAGACAAGGGCTTGTCACCAAAAAAACAATTGGAAACATTAAAGATCTTACAACAAACAATGTAAGCAGAATTGATGGATGTGTACTTGTACCTGATGATATGGGCGAGAGAATAAAAAGAGAAATGGCGAAACAAGTAGAATTGAAAATTGAATTAAGTTTTTTAGAGACTGTAATACACTGATGTTGTATTAACATAGTTTTCATGAGATATGTTCTGGGTTCACAACTGCTAAAATAAATGTGATCCAGAAGAAGATACATATTTAATGCTCATGAAGATAGAAATTAGTTCATAGTTATAAAGTTGGGTCTGTGAATAAAAAATGGAAGATTCTCTAGAACATGAAGAACTAATATAAATGAGCAGCAAAGTTAATATACTCACACAAGGAATAAATACAACTTGACAAATATCATCTCAAAAACGAAGTATTTTTTTAATGTATTGTGGCGTCTTAAATGAAAATAAAAAAACTGGTACACTCTTTTTTTATTAAATTTAGTTATCTTTATCTAATGGAAGACCAAGAAGTATTATAAATGAGTAAAGATTGTTGTGTAAAACCACCTAATACAATTCTAACATATGAGAATTAATTCAAAGCATACTTAAATTAAATATTGTTATATACACTGAAAGTATGGAGCTTTGCTAGCAAGTAATCGACTAAATAACAGCTGCTAATGTAAATAAAACCAATAAAACGAGACCGAAAACTGACTTCATCAAATTGCGAAGCAGTTTCATTAGAGGTTGTGAACTATTTATGGAAACTTTTAGAATATTAGATTCCCACAAGTTATGTAACTTGAATTCAAAGAAAGCAAAATTTGGCCAATTATAAGTTTTTAAGGGATCATAAGAAACACCAAAAAATAACTATGTGATAGAAGGTGTGGAATGATAGATTGGTATGTAAACAATAGTGTTAAATTAGATGATATAACTATTCTTCAGAACAATACATACTTATAAAAAGAATGACTAAACGTTATGTAGATTATAACATTGCAGATAAAAAAGACGTAGAATACAAATTAGGCGAGTTAAATTAGGTCATTTAATTTCCAAGTAAATAATTAATGTATTTTGTGAAAAAAAACATTAAAAATTGTAAAAAATAGACAAATTAATGAAATTATAATTAAACTAGTTAGTAACGTTTAAGATAAGTTAGATAAGTTTAAGAGGTAGACCAACATATAAAACAACAAAAACTTTTAGCGATCATTTTTTGGCAGTTCATAATTAGAGAAGTGTGATTAGTCTAGATAAACTTAATTAACTTGCCTTTTTAATGTTAGAGTTAATTAAATCAAAAATTTATCAGTTTGCCAAGTAGAAAAAAAAACAAAACAATTATATGAGCTAACTTTAGTTTTCTGATATGGATACGAATACTTTACAGGGAAATTTAAGAGATGATCCAGATAATATGTAAGATATTGGAAGTAAATTAGGACAAAAGCAAGACGAGCTTCGCTCAAACACTAAAAAAGTTTATTTTACAGAAGCTATGTTTTATCTCCTGAAGTACACTGTTGTATCAACATTAAGAACAGTTCAAAAAAGCAAAAGATGTAAGTAAATATACGCAGAAACATCAAACAAACAAAGATGAATATTTCAATGCAATGTTTTTAGTAAATTATTTTTATCAGTTTAGTTTAAAATCAATCGAAAACTAATTGAACATGTATCACGAAACAAAACTTGCACTATCACCTTTTAATGATAAACGGTTATAGATGGAATGAAATCAAGACCTTTTGTCTAGCTTTGTCAGAAGAGATACAATATAGGAACAACAAAACTGAACTCGTAATTGGACCTACAAAACCTCCCCAACTACACTTATTTGGGTATTATGATACACATTTAATAAAAAAATAAAATAATATAATCATCAAAAATAACCGCTACTAATACAATGAAAACCTTTAAAATGAGGCCAGAAACTTGCTTCGCAACTTTGCGAAGCAATTTCACTGATATATGTAGAGATCGTGAGTTTTTATTGAAAAATTTAGAAATTTACATTTCCACATGATCTATTACTTGAATGCAAAGAAACCAAAATTTGGACAACTATTCTTTTAAAACGGATCGAAAAAATCTAAAAATATTTATGTGATAGATAGTGGAATGATAGATTGGTATGAAAATAATAGTGTTAAATTGGAAGTTATAACATTGGAATACAACGTAAAACAGGTCAAATGCACGATGAGGTTTGTTCAAATACTAAAGGTGATTATATTACTGAAGCAATATTTCTAACTACTCAAGTACATTGTTGTATCACTAAACATACTACATAAAAGCAAAAGGTGTAACTAAATCATTACAGAAAAATCAACCAAACAGAGATGATTATTTTATTGCATTTTTTAGGGACAGTAAATATAATTACCAGTTTAATTTGAATTCAATCAAACATACACAAGTTTCTATCTGGTAGAAAAAGAAAACACATTTGGTAAATCTCATTACCTCATAATCTAGAGCTAAAAATAATGCTTTTTGGTTTATTAAAGAAAAACCGCTAATTTTTATCTAATCTTAATCCTAATACAATACTACTAATATTTCAACGTATAATTGATTACCACTCTTTTCTTTACCTTACTACGTTAATCCTTTACTCTAAAGGAAAATCAGCGCTTACTTGCTTCATCAAAAACCGTTAACATGCACTTCAATATGAATAAAAAATTCTTAAATGGGTTAAAAATATAGTCACAAGAAAGTATTTTGGAAAAAAGCACTGATGTACCACGAGTATTTTTACGCAATTCCTTCAAACAATGTAATTGAGATGTAGTATTAAAATGGAAGCATAAATTTGTCGGAAAAAAACTGGCAAGTGGTTTGAGTTTTATTTTGTTAGAACAATATGAAAAGATCGTTGAAACTGAATCAGTGATGCTAAATTGGAAAAGCTAAATGAGTGAAACTACGTGTTTTCACGTGCCTTTTTTAATCATTGAGTTAAGGTAAATAATGGCTATAGGGCGCTTATCAAGCCCGGGTCGAGGTGTCACCGCTAAAAATTGCTAAAAGATGTAAGATTTGCGGTGAATTTGAGTAAAAATGTAAGATTTGTGCTCAATGCGTTGAATGCGGTGACAAAAAATATTTAAGCAGTCAATTTTTTTTTCACCGCTTAAGCGGTGAAAGAAAATTTTTCACCGCTACCAGCAGAATGCGGCGGAAAAAAAATTTTCAGCGCTACCAGCAGAATGCGGTGAAAAAAAAATTTCACCGCTACCAGCAGAATGCCGTGAAAAACAATTTTTCAGCGCTACCAGCAGAATGCGGTGAAAAAAAATTTTCACCGCTAACAGCGGAATGCGGTGAAAAAAAAATTTTCAGCGCTACCAGCAGAATGCGGTGAAAAAAAAATTTCACCGCTACCAGCAGAATGCCGTGAAAAACAATTTTTCAGCGCTACCAGCAGAATGCGGTGAAAAAAAATTTTCACCGCTAACAGCGGAATGCGGTGAAAAAAAAATTTTCAGCGCTACCAGCAGAATGCGGTTTAAAAAAATTTTTCACCGCTACCAGCAGAATGCGGTGAAAAAAAATTTTTCGCCGCTAAAAATGCAAACCTTACAAATATCCACCGCTAATATCAACGCTTATTTTAAATTCACATGTAAAATCATTTTAATAAGTGACGGATGGCGCAGTGGAATAAGAAGTTGGTGACAAGCAGAGGAGAGAGGTTCGAACCCGTAGACGGGCGTTAGTTTCTTGTAAGAAATCCGGTGAATGCGGTGAAAAAAAAAAATTTTCACCGCTAGAAACCGCAAATCTTACAAAAATTCACCGCTTAAAACCGCAAATCTTACCAAAATTCACCGCTTTCAACGCTAAAAAATGAGGGCGGTTTGCGGTGAAAAAAGTTTTTTTCATCGCTATTCACCGCTAATATTACATTATTTTTTGACAAAACCTCGACCCGGGAGCGAATGCGAGTGCGCTCTAGGTCTATAATTATCATTACCTCTGTTTTCTTTAGCAAAATGAAAATTTGATACGGGATCGTAAATGTTGAGAAGAATTGTCGTCTGAATTCGCATTTTCTTGTTTTTAATCACTCTCGCTCATTATACCTGTTTACTTTTTGGACTTGGGTCGAATTTACAGATTTACAAATGATCTGCGAACCCTCTAGTGGTAATTGCGGTGCATAATTTTCCTTTCGCTGTTTGTATACTTCGGGAAGCAAGTGAGCTTGACTTTTAAAAAAAAATTGCGTACAGTTTTATGTAAATTTTGTTTGCTTAATGTGTCAGGTTATTGAAATTAGTGTGCGTAATGGTCATGCATATTTCCAACCAATTTTAAATTTCAAATCAATGTGTTATTGTTTCAACCTGTTGCTCCAGGAATTTCCATCTTCAATATAAGTGTTTTTGACTATTTCAAATGGAATTTGATCAATCTAAACGTGTTCGTCTTCAAGATGCTTTGTCGCTGTTAGGGGGTCCATGCAGGTGCAACTACTTTGAAAGACGGACCAGTACTAGATTCGAACCGTCATCTCTTGCTTGCAAGCTTAGTGTGCTACCCATTTACACCAAGTGGTCTTAGGCTCTCGAACGTGGGCATCTCTTATAACACGTTCTCACGTTTTTCTCATTCCTCAAGGCTTCATTTCTCTAGCCAAGTATAAGTTGAACAAGTCGAGCTTCTTGTCAAGCAATGTCAAGCTTATCTTATCCACAATTTACATTAAATTGTTCTCTGAACCTTCTATCAGTCGTTAATTCGTCTCCAAAATCAACCAGGAACAAAATTTTTAATCTTTTCCTTTTTTCATTTAAAAGCGAGTTTTTCCTGACTTTTTCGAGACCTATTGATATGATTTATTGCTAAAAGAACAAGAAGAGGAATTGTAATACAATTCTTGTTAAAATATCAGTATTTCCGGAAGTTTTTTAACGGTGAAAAGTATAGGAGTTTAGATGGCAACAATAGTTTAGGCTTCTAAATACAAAAAACGTTGATTAATTCTTTTCAAACAATTTTGTCTCCAGTATCTGTCTAATGATGATACTTTGAGTTAAACTAAAACCAAGCGTGCCTAAACTTACATTACGACGCAGAGGTATAACCAAATCGTCACCGGCAGATATGCTCGATGCGTGTATCTCGTGTTCGTTTTTACTATGTTAATACATTGAAAGTGGAACAGTATTGCGGAAAACAGCTACTTTAGCAGAAACCGGCAAAATGGAAGGGAATATCGTATCCCGTGTTCGCAGCAAAAGTGTCCTAATCCTAGCCGCGAAATACAAGTACAAACTTTATAACCTATTTTTCGCACGGATTGTATCACGCATCCGCTCCATTTATGTATCGATTTGTCGCACGCAAAGTAGCTCGATTTCGCATATAATCCGCAGTTAAGCCTAACTTAATTACTACTTATTTAATTAAGCCTAATTTATTACTATTAGTAGTACTTTATTACTACTTTATCACTACTTATAGTATTTTATTACTACTTATTACTACTATTTATTACTACTTATTAAAATCGCCCGTTCCCACATTGATATACAAAGCCTTTGATGTGCGAGGGATTTTTCGGAAATAATCAGTTTTTGTGGTTGCATGTATTTAAAGCACTTTATAGCTTTGAAATCTTCAATTAAATTTTCATTAAAGTGCTTTTTGCATGCTCAAAGTGCGTGCGAATAATAGACACCTAAATTGAGCGGAAACATGCTACAAGATTTGTTACCTACTTTTCGCACCGAATGTTCTTTCATTTAGCAAAATTGGCGGAACCACTACTGCGAAAACTAAGATACAAAGGATGTCTCCTAATTTCGTTCATTGTATTTATCTAATTTTCGAGCCAATTTTACTGAGGCGGAAGTTTTGGGGTATACCTCTGCGTCGTAATATAGTAGGCGTTTTGGAGCTAATCTTTCGACTTTAAATTAAAACTTTAAAACATGCTAATGCAAACATTTTATCATAAGTTTTAAAGTGCAAAACTAGGTGGAACAATTTTTTGGCTGAAAATTTCAGGAATAACGCTTCTTTTTTCAGTTATCAATCTTCTGGCTGTTTTTCAAAAATTCAATAGAAATGTAAATGTTTTTCTTTTTTTCAACTTTCCAGCGCTCACCTCAAGACTAAAAAAACCTTTGCAAAATTTAAATTCTTAAGGGGTTAGAAAGCGCCTTTTTTGTTTACAAGGCAGGTTTCTCTGGTTTGCTGGTGGACATACCTGGAAATTAGATATATCTAACTTTTTCAATCTACCATTTTTCTACCAATTCTTTTTTGACAAGGCTGATATGTGTGGATCGTACTGAACCTGATTTTGATTAACGATTTCTCGATTCTGTGGATAGAAATTATACTTGCGATAGAAATTATCAAACAATATTCTTTGTTTCTCACGCAGTTTATTAATTTTCTCTATAATTTGGGAGTTTCGAGAATTCTTAATCCTCTACCTAAAATTTGGACACTTTTGCGAAGACGGGTTGCGCAATTCCCTTCAGTTTGACCTGTTTTTGCTAAAGTAGCTATTTTCCGCTATATTGTTGCATTTTTCAATGTATTAAGATAGGAAAAACGAACAAGAGATACACAGATCGGGCATATATTCCCGTGACGATTTGGGTATATACCTCTGTGGCGTAATGACGACGACTGTTCATGAACTCAATTTGCCAGCTATTTCATCTGTCTATAAAGATATGATAGTGTGATTATGTTAAATTAATTAAAAGTGAGTTTAATAAATAACTTTCGTAAAATAAATTGTCAAAAATGTTTGGAAGATACTATTTTTCATTAATTAATTAAACTGAATTATGTAAGCGTAATCATTTAGAAAGCATGAGTTCAATTATAGACATTATTATCAGTGTACACCAAATTTTTGACTTCATACACCAATTAGGTTACACAGCAATAAACTAATTTAACTGAAAGTTTATAAATTTAACAAAACAGTATTGTAGTGGTCATGGATATAGTTATTCGGTTATAAATACTGCTTACAGTGCAACTTTGATTTCATTACTGATCTGTAATTTGATTGAAGACATTTTTTTCAGATGAGATAAAACAGCGCTCTTTAATTTGTTCGGAGAAAATGTACATCTTTAAAATTGTACTGCACAATAACAGCCCCCAGAGTTTTGTCTATGAAGTCGATGTACACAATGTTGGGTTGGTTTCGTCCCATGTTGTCAATCCAGCCTTGCAGTACAGCAGGCAGCAAAGCATTTGCCTTCTTAGCGTTATCTTCTATGGATTGAGTGAACGCCGTAATGGGATTCAAGGTCAAAGTCCACGACAGCAAAAACATCTGTTCTTTGTCGTCATGGAGTCCAATATTGTACCACTTATCTATTTTTGGAACTG
Organism: Convolutriloba macropyga; assembly: GCF_964194025.1. Lineage (NCBI taxonomy): Eukaryota > Metazoa > Xenacoelomorpha > Acoela > Convolutidae > Convolutriloba > Convolutriloba macropyga. Next base: position 26,218,242 of record NC_134482.1, on the reverse strand, counting down.
TTTCCTTTAATTGCATAATTTTTGCAGCCTTTAACTCATGGTTTTTTCCGTGAAGTACAGGTAAAGGACTACGAATTCTTAGGAACGGTTAAGAGCGGTTTAAAAAAGGTGAAAAACGACAACTTGCTCATAAAAAATTGATCGTACGGTAAAAAAAACCTAAGGATTGAGTGGACGCTTTTCCATATAAAGGTAGTCTTACAATAAATTTCGATTTTTAGACTAACTCTGGGCGTATATAAAGTGTATATTTCCAGAATTTGGTGCGTTCAAAAATTCTCGTACGATCTTCGTGCCTTCAAAACACATTAAATATGTTTCATTATCTTTATTCATACTAATATGATGTAAAGGGTGTCCTGTCATTAAGAAGAATCATTAATACTTTGCATAAACAGAATTAGAAGTTTCATAAACGCACTTACGAATTTTAAAAAATTTGTACAGGGGTGTCAAAAGAAAACAGATCCCTAATTGGTCGTCCTCCATGTCGGAAAGGCTGCTGGATTTCGCGTACCTATCATACACTTTCATGTTCTCAGAATATCTGAAAATGCCATCGCTTGTGTTAACTTTTCCTGCGTCATAAGAAAAGAGGACAAGCATTTTTCCACGCAGCTGTGCAAGATTTATTTTTGATAATCGGATTGAAGAATCTGATGCTTTTCCCATTCTTTGTTGAACGTTAGGCTGCAAAAAGTGCTGACGCAAGGCACTTTGTACATACTTTTTGTCAGTTTTCTCAAGCTGGGGGACATGTGAAACCTTCAGTATCACAATTTCGGTGGGATGCGATTCCAAAAAAGCCACAACTTGATCTGTGACGTCATCCAGGGTTTCTCCGTCACATCCGAAACTTCCGCTACGATGGTAGGTATGAAGAACGTATCTTCCAGATGGGTTCATGCCAAAAGCGGGCCTGATGTCAAAGTACCGCGATCCGGCCATCAATTGGCCAGTGATATTGACAGCCTGGGTTTTCACTGCAGATTCAGTCGCTCTCCCTGCCCTCGTTAGCAAATCACAGTTCTTTGTAACGGACATTCCGGCGTCGTGAGATCCAGGCATGATCAAATCTTTCAACAGGGCTGAATCATCAATATCTCCCATCCAATTTGACAAGTCCAGTTCGTGTGATCGACTAATTGTTACATCTTCGCTTGTTAAAGTAGCAAAATGAAGCGAAACTTGCTCGCCGTCCGAATTAGTACCAGAGCATATGACTGTAAACGTCTCATTAGTTTTTACACAGTTTCTACCGCCAAGCTCCCAATTATTTTTCCAGATCGAAACATGATGCTGAACGAAAGCTATATCTTCGAATTCGTAGTCTTTTTCATAGCCATTATACCGACTACCTAGAGTAAACTTAAGTGTACCAAAAAGCGCGAAATTTGCTGCTGAGACACTTTCCCCAAGTGTATGTTGCCTTGGGTTTAGAAGAGAATTGAACCAAGTTGCAACTTCTGAACTAGCCTTACGTCCGATCTCGAATGTCAATTTATTAGTACCCTTTACAATCTCACCACGTGAAATTTTGGGATCTTGACTGGGATCTTGTCCGGCTGTTATTGAAAAGTTTTTGATTTCAAACTCAATTTTTTCTAACTCGGTGTAAGTAATGAGTTTGCCACCTGGTCCATATTTTTCAACTATTTGATCACCAATTATGAAATTCATGTGGTTATTACGATAGGTCATAAATTCTGCAGGAGCAAAGAATATAAACAAAGTTAAAACTGTATCGACTACTGACATTTTATGTGCTATTCAAAAACAAAATCTTCGCACAATTTTTATTCTACGGCGACTGTTGGAAAAAGAAATTAAAGTGCGCAAACCGGTGTTTGTGAACGTTGAAATTGAAGTGACAAAAGTTTTCTAGGTGACAAAGTTCGTCAATATTTCTCAAACCATTCAACATGTTTGTTGAGTTTTTAGCTTATTAAGTCTTAAAACTACTTGATCAGCGGGTTCTTGCACAACTTTTACCCAAGCATTGTTTAGATCAGGAACTGTAAGCCCAAATTTATACAATGTCGACACCAGATAATACGATTAAACGGAATTAACATCGACATCAGTTCAGAAGAACAATTATGTCGCCAAAGAGTTATATGAAACTGAGATTCACAAACTAATGGTCAAAACAGGACTTTTTGCGTTCCTTTGCGCAAAAATTGTTGATTTTCTCTATATTTCCGAATTCAGCTCGTCTATGACAATGAAATTTTTGATATG
>NC_134482.1:26164216-26215801 GCF_964194025.1 Convolutriloba macropyga | reverse complement strand
AATCGAGAAAAAAATAATCAAAATCAGGTTCAGTACGTTCCGCACATATCAGCCTCGTCAAACAAGAATTGGTACAAAATGGTAGATTGAAAAAGTTAGATAGATCTAATTTCCAGGTATGTCCACCAGCAAACCAGACAAAGCTACCTTGCGAACAAAAAAGGCGCTTTCTAACCCCTTAAGAAATTAAATTTTGCTTTTGCAAAGGCTTTTTTAGTAATGAGGTGTGCACTGGAAAGTTGAAAAAAGAAAAACATTTACATTTCTATTGAATTTTAGAAGAACAGCCAGAAGATTGATAACTGAAAAAAGAAGCGTTATTCCTGAAATTCTCATCCACAAAACTGTTCAACCTCGTTTTGCACTTTAAAACTAATGATAGTAAATGATAGCTAATGATAGTTAAAGATAGTTTACATTAGCATGTTTTTAAATCTTCAATTTAAAGTCGAAAGATTAGCTCCAAAACGTCGACTAAGTTTCAGCACATTGGGTTTTTGTGTAACTAAAAGTATCATCATTAGACCAACACTAGAGACAAAAATGTTTGAAAAAAAATTACTCACCGTTTTTTTTTGTATTTAGAAACATAAACTATCGTTTCCATCTAAATTCTAAACTTTTCACCGATAAAAAAAACCTCCAGAAATACTGATATTTTAACCAAAATCGTGTCATAATTCTTCTTCTTATTATTTTAGCAAAAAATCGTATCAATAGGTCTCCAAAAGGTCTGAAAAAACTCGCTTGGTTTCTGGTTGATTTTGGAGACGAATTAACTACTGATAGAAGGTTGAGAGAACAATTTAATGTAAATTGTGCATAAGATAAGCTTGACATTGCTTGACAAGAAGCTCATCTTGTTCAACGTATACTTGGCTCAAGAAATGAAGCCTTGAGGAATGAGAAAAACGTGACAACGGGTTATAAGAGATGCCCACGTTCGAGAGCCTAAGACCAGTTGGAGTAATTGGGTAGCACACTAAGCTTGCAAGTAAGAGATTCTGGTTCGGATTCAGTACTGGTTCGTCTTTCACAGTAGATGCACCTGCATAGAGCAACAGCAACGAAACATCTTGAATACGAACACGTTTGAATTGATTAAAATCGATTTGAAATAGTCAAAAACACTTCAATTGAAGATGGAAATTCCTGGAGCAACAGGTTGAAACAATAACACATTGATTTGGAATGTACAAATTGGTTCGAAATATCCATGACCATGACGCACGCTATTTTCAATAAACTGACACATTAAGCAAACAAAATTTACATGAAACTGTATGCAATTTTTAAAAAAAAAACAAGCTCACTTGCTTCCCGAAGTATACAAACAGCGGAAAGGAAAATTATGCACGCAATTACCATTAGAGGATTCGCAGATCATGTGTAACTCCGTAAATGCAACCCAAGTTCATAAAGTAACCAGGTATAATGAGCGACAGTGATTAAAAACCAGTAGCTGCGAATTCAGGCGACAATTCTTCTCAACTTCTACGATGCAGTATCAAAGTTTCATTTTGCTAAAGAAAACAGAAGTATGATAATTATAGACCTAGAGCACACTAGCATTTGCTTGATAAGCACCATATAGCCTTTATTATAGCCCTATAACCATAACTCAATGATTAAAAAAGGCACGTAAAAACACGTAACTTCACTCATTTAGCTTTCACAATTTAGAATCACTAATTCAGTTTTAACGATCTTTTCATAATGTTCTAGCAAAACAAAACTCAAAACATTTACCAGTTTTTCTCCGAAAAATTTATGCCTCTCATTTTAATATATCTCAAATACATTGTCTGAAGGAATTGTGTAAAAAAGACTCGTGGTACAGGTGGAGCTATCCATCAGTGCTTTTTTTTCAACATATTTTGTTGTGACTATATTTTTAACCCATTTTAGAATTTTTTATTCATATTGAAATGCATGCTCACGTTTTTTGTTGAAGCCAGATTAGCGCTGACTTTCCTTTTGAGTAGAGGATTAACGTAGTAAGGTAAAGAAATTGGTGGTAATCAATTATACGTTGAAATATTAGTAGTATTGTATTAGGATTAAGATTAGATAAAAGTTAGCGGTTTTTCTTTAATAAAACAAAAAGCATTATTTTTAGCTCTAAATTATGGGGTAATGAGATTTACCAAATGTGTTTTCCTTTTCTACTAGATAGAATCTTGTGTAAAGATTAAAAACCCAGAAAAAGTTGTAGCTACTTAAAAATACAGAAATTAAATAATTTAGCGAAAAATTAAAATTTTTCCTAATTAATTTTTATATAGTCATAAATCATACAATTTCAATCGTTTTGAATTTAGAGGAAGTGACGATTGTTTCATAAAGTTATAAAATTAAAACCAATGACAAGTTATCTGCGGCAGCTTTGTTGATATGTGAAGGAGCTTCTATTATCTATGAAACTGTTTCATTAGAGCACCGAGGTCTGGTATTCATACCATCTAAAACTCGTTCATCGTCAAGGGTTGATAGTTTAACTTTTGTTTCGTGATATTTTCATTTAATTTTTGATTGAATTCAAATTAAATTGGTAATTATACTTACTGTCCCCAAAAAAATGCAATAAAATAATCATCTCTGTTTAGTTGATTTTTCTGTAATGATTTAGTTACACCTTTTGCTTTTATGTACTGTGTTTAGTGATGATACAACAGTGTACTTTAGTAGTCAGAAATATTGCTTCAGTAATATAATCTCCTTTAGTATTTGAACAAACCTCATCGTGCATTTGACTTATTTTACGTTGTTTTCCAATGTGATCTTAGGTTGTATCTGGGTCATCTCTTAAATTTCGATGTAGAGTATCTTTATCCATTTCATAGAAAATAAAGTCGGCCCCATATAAAAGTTTTATTCTACTTAAAAAAACCGATACATTTTCAGTTTACTTAACTCTAACATTACAAGCCAATTTAATTAAGTTTATCTTGTTTAATCACGCTTCTCTAATCATGCACTGCCACAAGATGGTTGCTAAATATTGTTGTTGATTTATATGTTGGTCTACTTTTTCTACTTACTTCAGGAGATAAAATATAGCTTCGGTAACATTTTTTTAGTGTTTGAGCGAAGCTATTCTTGTTTTTGTCGTAATTTACTTCCAATATCTTACATTTTTATCTGGATCATCTCTTAAATTTCCATGTAAAGTATTCGTATCCATATCTGAAAAACTAAAGTTAGCTCAATTGTTGGATAAGAATTGTTGGATCAAAATCTAAAGTTAGCTCAGTTAGATCAAACTAATTGTTTTGATTTTTTCAACTTGAAAAACTTTTAAATTTATGATTTAATTAACTCTAACATTAAAAAGGCAAGTTAATTAAGTTTATCCTGCCTAATCACACTTCTCTAATTATGAACCGCCACAAAATGGTCGTTAAAAGTTTCTGTTGTTTTATATATCGGTATACCTCTTAAACTTATCTAACTTATCTTAAATGTAAACTAGTTCAATTATAATTTCATTAATTTGTACATTTTATACAATTTTTAATGATTTTTCACAAAACACATTACTTATTTACTTGGAAATAAATGACCTAATTTAACTCCCCTAATTTGTTTTTTACGTCTATATTATCTGCAATGTTTTAAGCTATATAAGATTTCAGTCAATCTTTTATTACCTATTTACTGTTCTGGAGAATAGTTTTATCATCTAATTTAACACTATTGTTTACATACCAATCTATTATTCCAATTTCTATCACATAGTTGTTTTTTTTGGCGTTTATTATGATCCGTTAAAAAAGTATAATTGTCCAAAATTTGCTTTATTTGCATTCAAGTTACATAACATGTGGGAATCTGAAATTCTAAAGATTCATTAAATAGTTCACGACCTCTATCTATATCGATGAAACTCATTCGCAATTTGATGAAGTCAGTTTTTGATCTCTTTATGATGTCATACTTTCAGTGTATATAAAAATAATTAATTTAAGTAACCTTTGAATTAATTCTCATATGTTAAAATTGTATTAGGAGGTTGTACCTAAAATTTTTACTCATTTATTTTACTTCTTGGTCTTCCATTAGATAAAGATAACTAAATTCAATAAAAAGATTTTTACAGTTTTTTGTGTTTTCGTTCGTGATATACTATTCAACGCCACAATACATTGAAATTATACTTCGTTTTTGAGATGATATTTATCAAGTTGTATTTATTCTTTGTGTGAGTATATTAATTTTGTTGCTTTAAGTTCTTCACGTACTTACCTATGGTTTTCTTATACATACTCTGCTGATTATCTATTTGAACAATTTAATTAGGAATATGATTTACTGTTTGAACTGTTAAACATTGTTGACAGAGTAGTGTATGATACATAGTGATCTGTATAGTAAAAAATTTACACCATTTATACACATTATGTGTTCTGAAATTTGTTCCCTTAATTTGTTTGAACCTTTTTCTACTTCAAAGACACTAAAACTGAAGTCTAAGCCTCTGCCCTGGTTTAGTTTTTGAACTGATTCTATGTTTGCTTTATAACAGGAAAATCAGCACTTGGACGCAAAAGTTATTTTGGGTATGATCAATATGGTGTAATGTTCTTTGTTTATATTTATTTGTTCGAAAAGCTAAATAAAATACACCATAATGAACAATTCTTAACACTCATCATTTTCATACTATTTACATAAGAAGATTTAACTAGTCACTCTATTTAAATTCCACAAACTGAAATATAATATGAAACTTTTTATGTTTTTGATATCGTTTTTCTCAACTTCCATCCAAATTCTCTTAAATCAGCTTCTCTTCTCTTCTTTTTGTTTTCAATCGATTAAATTTATATCATAATACCCAATTGAGTGTACTTGAGGAGGTGTGGTAGGTCCAATTACAAATTCAGTTTTGCTTTTCAGTTTTAGCTAAATCAGACAAAATTACTTAACACAAATTGAATGAATGTTTTAGAAGATTCATTATCACTACTCAACAGAGTTGCAAATTCAACGATAATCGTAACTTCGAAGATCAGCGAATTGGTCTGCATAAGCAAGGACAAAAGAATTTGACCAATCAGCGAAGCTGCTTTGCAGACCATAGTCTGGCAGTCATAGACTAGCAGTCATAATTGTAAACAAGCTAGTAGTTCAATAGCCAAATTAGAAGCTAATGTTATTGCTATTGATAAAAAGTTTTAAGATTTTTCTTAAATCCGTGCTGAATTGTGCTTTAGCATTGTATTAATTTTTCTGTTAATTTTATATTGACTTTTTTAACATTTTGTTAAAAGCAGCTCACATTATAATTGCTCACATTATTTCTCAAAAGCAGCTCAAACCCAGTCTTGGCTGAATTTTTTTAGTTTTTATCTTTTTCTTTGTTTGCCCAAAAAAAAACGAAAAATAAGCACTTGGGAACAAAATTTCAGGGAGAAGATGAATAGAACTTTTTAGAATTTTTTTTTGAAAAATACAACTTTAATTCGTAATAATAATTGTATTCGTTTACGTTTTTTAAAAAAAATTACAAAAGATGAATTACAGGGTAAATCTATTTAATTTCCACCAACTGATTTACTATATGAAACAACTAATATTCTTTATAATATTGTCTGCAGCATCCTACCAAATATGGTAAATCACCTTACCTCATTTCTCTTCTAATGTGTTTTAATGCGTGTCTTCACAAACTGTCGAGTACACTTGGGAATTTTTTATAAGTCAGCTGTCGATGTCAGTTTCAAAATTTTTAACATTGCACCTTCTCTGATAAATTTATTTTTTGATTGTGAAAAATAGATGCTATTCCATTGAAAAGGGATTCAAATTTACCTTATCTACAATCTTGATTGCTTTGTTTAAAAACAAAAACTATAATTTCATAATTGAATCAGCAAAACTATTTGTTTTGTGTTGTTAAATTTCTCTGTATTAAATTATTTCATTCGTCATCTTTTGATTTGATATAATCAAGATTTTCTCCCTATAATTTTCACTAATGTAATGTTTTTAAAGGTTTTGAACTGATGAAAGGTCTCCCGCAGTTTCACAAAGTTACCCATTATTATAGTTTTTTAAAGACAAATCAAATAATTTTTGCATTAGAATTTCTTTGTGAAAAAAAGCCAGTAAAGTGTAATAAACACACAGATCAAACATAATTTCCAATATTGTAAAAAATTTTCAAACAAACCTTTCGAAGGTTTCATTTGTAAGTAGACTGTTACAGTTGAAGATCGTCATAATCAAATGAAACTATAAGATAAGGATTATAATTTATAAATTATTTGTGCAATGGCAAGTAATATAATTACCTGTTTGTCAGCAAATACTACGAGGACAAAAAATTACTTAGTGTTAGAAGAGATGAATTTAGAATAAGTTTAAACTTTCAAAGATATTGAGTTTGAAAGAGTAAACATTAATTTGGAACCTTTAACATGCTAAAGGGTTCGATTTTACTTATCAGCAGACTTGAAACTTCGCCGATAAGTGTGACTTCCTCTAAGATCTGCCAAGTGGTTTAGCTATGCAAAGAAAGATCTTGCATCGACCACTGAAGCAGTTTTGCAGTTTAAATATGCTAACTTCGGTAAAAAATCTTCGAAACAAACAAGTTTTTAAAGATTAACAAAAAACTTTATATTTAAGCAGAATTATATCATGTTTAGGCACAATTCAGCGCTAACTTGTTTCTAAACTTATTATTAACATCGAAATTTTTAAATTCCAAAATTGCCCTTAAACTAAAATAGTGGTTACAATTATGACTACTAGTGTGCATTTTATCAAAATGAACTACTGTTCCACTTTCTCACACTTGATGTAGAAGGTGAATTTTCGAAACTTCTGCAATACATGGTTGACATGACGTCAAAAACATCTAAGTATATACAAACAAGGCTTTAAATTGCTTGGTACTGTGACTGTAAATAATAGTTTTACTCCTAAAACCACCAAAAGAATCAGTGTTACTTCTGGTGGTCTTTTTGTTAGTAGTGCTGATGGTGTTTTTGGTAATTCTATTGTAACTGTTACCAGTATTGTTATAGCCACTGTTACTTGCTAGATCCTTATCACAAATGTTATTTATCACATACGCCGCTTAAAAATTTATCACTAAGTTTACGTACAATTATTATGTTTTTTATTGTTACAAATGGACTGTAAAATTGAAAGTACACTAATTTCTCATGATGACATTCAAAACACAATACATTTAAGTTCAGCTAAAATGTCAAATACACTTTTATCATGTATCATTGTTTAAAGAACTCTTCTATTGTAACTAGCTCATTTTTAATTGTTTTTTTACTTCGTTTATAATTTAATTTGGAACCTTATTTACTACTGTGGTATCTCAGCTAGTATTTGAAAGGTTGTCTTTTCAATAGCACGTTTTCCTTTTAAATTACATATAACGATAGTGTCATGGTTAAGTTGCTAAAGGTGTTAAAATTAGTTTCAAGGTTTTTTTAAGGATATGTGTCTGTGGTACTGTTCGTGTTAGTGTTAAGGTTAGTGTTAGCGTTTTATTTTCTATCTTTAACATTAATATTACATACATTACATACATACATTAGTATTACAATATATATATATATATATATATATATATATATATATATATATATATATATATATACAAGTATATCCATATATATATATATATATATATATATATATATATATATATATATACATATATATATAAACATATATATACACATATATATATATATATATATATATATATGTATATATATATATATATATATAAATATTGAAAAACCTAACTTTAACAACGAAACACTACCTATGCAATTAATCCTTTTTTCTATTTTTCTCTTCTGTCTTAAAAAGAACGTCATGCTAACCTTGTTTTTAAAAAATTATAACTCTTTCCTGACGTCATTCATCCTACTTCGTCATGTTCTAGAGAATTTTCCATTTTCTTACTCACAAACCCAACTCTATAACTTTGAAGTAATTTCTATCTTAATGTTCAACAAAATATGTATGTTCATCTGGATTATATTTTATATTAACATGTTTAAACTCGAAACATACCTCATGAAAACTATGTTACACAAAATCATTCTATTGCAATTCCTAAAAAACTCTGCATCAAGGTAAGTTATTTTAAAATTTGTTCTTGTAATAATTCTAGGCACTTTATATTTTTCTGCAGGTTTATGACACTTTACAATCATCTGTACATTTTCAATTCTACTTGTTTTGCCACTTCTCTATTTTATTTCTCGCCCATTTAAGGAATATCTTTCATTTTTTCACATTTAACATCAAATACTTCTTTTATAGCAGTTTAGCTTTATGGTAAAAATTATAATATTTTAATTGGGTTAGAATACTTCAAGTAGTTGAATTGGAGATTTTTTTTCAATTTTTACCCAGTAGCTATCAATTTAACCATCTGTCGCTTGTTGTACAAAATAGTTTTTAGCAACAACATCTGATCTCCGATCAAAGAACTTGCATGCACCGAGTACTCCTATACATCGAAATTCTAATGCAAAGTTTTTTTCTTCCGTTATAACTCATATCTGTAATTTTGCATTGTGTTTGACTAGTTTTTCTTTGAACTCAAGTCTTGCTGAAAATATCCATAAAAATTACAATAAAGAGTTCTGAAACTATATTATTGAAACATCCATATATGTTTCTTTTTCGTGGGCTTCCATTAGATCAAGATAATTAGAGTTTTTGATCAATTCATAAAATTACTTAGAGGACATAAAATTACTTAGTGTTAGAAGAGATAATGATAGGGTCAGTTTAAAACTTCAAAGATATTGATTTTGAAATACTAAACGTTAATTTAACTAACATGCTAAATGGTTCTATATACTTATCAGCAGACTTGAAACTTCAACGATAAATGTAACTTCCTCTATGATCTGCCAAGCGGTTTAGCTATGCGAAGAAAGATCTTGCTTCGACCACTGAAGCAGTTTTGCAGTTTAAATAGGCTAACTTCGGGAAAACTCTTCGAAACAAACAAGTTTTTAAAGATTAACAAAAAACTTCATCTTTAAGCAGAACTATATCATGGTTAGGCACAATTCAGCGCAAACTTTTTTTCTCAACTTATTATTAACATCAAAGTTTTTAACTTCTAAATTTGCCGTTAAACTAAAACAGTGGTTACAGTTATTTCTACTAATATGCATTTTATCAATTTGAACTACTATCCCACTTTCTCCTACTTGATTTACAAGGTGGTTTTTCAAAACTTCTGCAATGAATGGTTGACACGACGCCCAAAACATCTAAATATTTAAATACACGGCTTTTCCATGCTTGGTACTGTGACTGTAACTGATAGTTTTTCTCCTAATATCACCAGAAGAATCAGTGTTACTTCAACTGGTGGTGTTTTTTTAGTAGTGCTGTTAGTTTTTTTGATAATTCTTTTGCAACTGTTACCAGTATTGTTATAATCACTGTTACTTGCTAGATCCTTATCACAATTGTTATTTAACATATACGCCGCTTAACAATTCATCAATGAGTTTACGTACAATTATTCTGTTTTTTTATCGTTACAAATGGACTGTAAAATTGAAAGTACACTAAATTTTCATGATGAAATTCAAAACACGATACTTTTAAGTTCAGCTGAAATGTCAATTATAATTTTACATGTACCTTTGTTTAAGGAACTCTTCTAATTTAACTAGCTCATTTTTATTTATTTTTTTACTTCGTTTATAATTTAAATTGGAACAATATTTACTACTGTGTATCTCAGCTGGTTTTTGAAAAATTGTCTTTTTGATAACACGTTTTTCTTTTAAACTACAATTAACGATAGTGTTATGGTTAGGTTGCTGACCGTGTTAAAATTAATTTTCGGGTTTGTGTAAGGATAAGGGTCTGTGGTACTGTTCTGTTGGTGTTAAGGTCAGTGTTAGAGTTTTATTTTCGTCTTATCTTTAACATTAACATTACATACATTACATGCAAACATTAGCATTATATACATTAACATTAATAACACGGCCAATACTTGCTAATTTTTCAACTCTAATATCAATTAGTCCGTCAACACTTGGAAAATTTGCCCTGAAAACAAAAAAAAAGATTATCAAACAAATATATATATATATATATATATATATATATATATATATATATATATATACATATATTGAAAAACCTAACTTTAACAACGAAAAATTACCAATGCAATTAATCCTTTTTTCTAATTTCCTCTTCTCTCTTAAAAAGAACGTCATGCTAACCTCGTTTTAAAAAAAATATAAATATTTATCAATGTAGGAACTATACTTTTTGAAATTCAGTAACATCTTTCCTGATGTCATTTATCCTACTTCTTCATGTTCTAAAGAATTTTCCATTTTCTTACTCACAAACCCAACTCTATAACTTTGAAGTAATTTCTATCTTAATATTCAACAAATATGTAAGTTCATTGGGATTATATTTTATATTAACATGTTTAAACTCAAAACATACCTCATGAAAACTATGTTAACACAAAATCTTTCTATTGCATTTCCTAAAAAACTCTGCATCAAGGTAAGTCGATTTAAAATTTGTTTTTGTAATAATTCTAGGCACTTTGTATTTTTCTGCAGGCTTATGACACTTTACAATCATCTGTACATTTTCAATTCTACGTTTTTTGCCATTTCTCTGTTTTATTCGCCGCCCATATAGGGAATATTTTTCATTTTTCACATTTAAAATCAAATATTTCTTTTATAGTTGTTTGGCTTCAAGGTAAAAATTAGGATATTTTAATTGCTTAAATTATCATAATTTTTAAATTGTAAAATACTTCATATAGTTGAAGTGGAGATTTTTTCAATTTTTCCCAGTAGCTATCAATTTAAACACCTATCGATTGTTGTAAAACATAGTTTTTAGCAACAACATCTGATCTACGATCAAAGAGTTTACATGCACCGAGTACTCCTATACATCGAAATTCTAATTCAAAGTTTTTTTCTTCCGTTATAACTCATATCTGTAATTTTGCATTGTATTTGGCTAGTTTTTTGAGGAATTAAAATTAGGTTGTGTTTAGATCTATTCCAAAAGTATTACGGTACACAAATCAGTTTCTTTGAACTCAAGTCATACTGAGAATATCAAAAAAATTACCACAAAGAGGTCTGTAACTATTTTACTGAAACATTTTCGCAATTGGTGCAGTCAAGTTCTGGGTCTTGTTGTAAATGTTACTTTTACAACAGTAACAGTGTTTTTGCCGGTTAGTTGCGAGGAAAAAGTTGACCTGTGATGCTTTCAGTGTCCATAACAAGGTTTAATTTTAACAAGCTTTGAATTTACTCTCATGTGTTAGTTTTGTGTTAGCTAGATGTTCATCAAAATCTTAACCTATATATGTTCCTTTTTTGTGGTCTTCCATTAGATCAAGATAACTAGAGTTTATGCTCATTTTATCGCCCATGGCTGACTTTCTCTTTTCCATTGTTTTATAATATTCAATGTCACAAAAACACTGTAAATGGTACTATGCTTTGAGATGATATAGATCCGATTGCATGGAACTTTTGAGTGAATATTGTTTTTGATGCTTTTAATCTTCACATTTTTGTTCAAAATTTTCTAACACATGTTCTGCTGAATATTTTATTTACACAATTCAAACAGGAATGTGACTTACAATTTGAGTTGTGAACCCATGTTGACATATTAGTACGTGATATAAAGTGACATCGTTGATATTCATTTTGTGTTCTGAAAATCATTCCCGTAGTTCAATTATTTTTATCCACTTCAAACAAATTAAAATTGAAATTATCCTTGAAAACCCAGTCTTGGCTTCGTTTTTGTAGTTTTTATCTTTCTCTTTGTTTGCCCAAAAAAATGAAAAAGAAGCACTTGGGAACAAAGTCTCAGGGAGAAGATGAATAGAGTTTTTTAGAATTTTTTTTAGAATTATAAAACTTAAATACGTAATAATCGTAATAATAAGTAGTAATCGTTTACGTTTTTAATAAAAGTTACAAATGATGAATGACAGGGAGAATTTAATTAAGTTCTACCAATTGATTTATATGAAACAAATAATATTATTTATAATGTTGTTTTTTGCATCCTCCCCGATTATCGTAAATCGCCTTACCTCATTTCTGTTCTAATGTGTTTTAATGCGTGTCTTCACAAACTGCCGAGTACACTTGGGAATATTTTTTAAGACAACTGTCAATGTCAGTTTCAAAATTTTTAATAGTGCATCTTCTCTGATAAATATAATTTTTGATTGTGAAAAATAGATTCTATTCTATTGAAAAGGGATTCAAAATTATCTGACCTACAATCTTGAGTGTTTTGTTTAAATACAAAACTATAATTTCATAATTCAGTTAGCAAAACTATTTGTATTGTGTTGTTAAGTTTCATTGTATTCATCTGTTTCATTCATCATCTCTTGATTTGATGTCTTCAAGATATTCTCCCTATATTTTTCACTACTGTATACTTTTGTTAGTTTTGTGCTAGCTAGATGTTAATCCATATATGTTTCTTTTTCGTGGTCTTCCATTAGATCAAGATAACTAGAGTTTATGATCAGTTTGTAGCTGATTTTCTTTTTTCCAGTGTGTTAAATTATTCATTGTAACAAAAACACTCTAAATGGTACTTTGCTTTGAGATGAAATGGAACGAGTTGTATGGAACTTTTGTGTGAATGCTGTTTTTGATGCTTTGTTCTTCGCATTTTTGTTAATGATTTTGTAACACATTTTCTGCTGAATATATTATATAAGCAATTGAAACAGGAATGTGACTTACAGTTTGAGTTATGAACCATTGTTGATATATTACTATTTGATATAAAATGACACTGTTGATTATCATTTTGTGTTCTGAAAATCATTCCCGTAGTTCAATTATTTTATCAACTTCAAAGACATTAAAATTCAAATTTTCCTTGAAAACCCAGTCTTGGTTTAGTTTTCTTAGTTTTTATCCTTTTCTTTGTTTGCCCATTAAAACGAAAAATAAACACTTGGGAACATAGTTTCAGGGAGCAAATGAATATAGTTTTTTAGAATTTTTTTTTAAAATATACAACTAAAATACGTGATAAAAGTAGTAATACTGTACGTTTATAATACAAGTTACATAAGATGAATTACAAGGTGACTCTATTTAATTTCTATCAACTGAAATATTATATGAACCAACTAACAATCTTTATATTCTAGTTTGTAGCATCCTCCCCGATTATCGTAAATCGCCTTACCTCATTTCTGTTATAATGTGTTTTATTGCGTGTCTTCACAAACTGTCGAGTACACTTGGGAATTTTTTGTACCTCAACTGTTGATATCAGTTTCAAAATTTTTAATATTGCATCTTCTCTAATAAATATATTTTTTGATTGTGAAAAAAAGATGCTTTTCCATTGAAAAGAGATTCAAAATTATCTGACCTACAATCGTGATTGTTTTGTTTAAAAACAAAACCATAGTTTCTTAATTAAGTTAGCAAAACTAGTTGTATTGTGTTGTTAAACTTCATTGTATTCATCTATTTCATTCATCATCTCTTGATTTGATATCTTCAAGGTGTTCTACCTATAATTTTCACTATTGTTTAGTTTTTAAAGATTTTGCGTTGATGAAAGGTCTCCCGCAATTTTACAAAAACCCATTAATATACTTTTTTAAAGACAAAATAAATAATTTCGGTGTTCAATTTTCTTTGTGACGAAACGCCAGTAAAGTGTAATAAACACACAGTTCAAACATAATTTCTTAATTGTTAAAAACGTTCAAACAAACTTTTCGAAAGTTTAATTTCTAAGTAGACTGTGACAGTTGAAGATCGTCATAATCATATGAATCTACAAGAAAATGATTATAATTTGAAAATTTCTTGTGCAATCGCAAGTAATATAGTTAAATGTTTGTCATCAAATATTATGAGGAAATAAAATTACTTAGTGTTAGAAGAGATATATTTAAATTGTATTTAAACCTTCAAAGATATTGATTCAAAAGTAACCTTTATTTTAATTAACATGCTAAAAGATTCCATATACTTATCAGCAGACTTGGCCGATAAGTGTAACTTCCTCTATGATCTGCCAAGAGGTTTAGGAATGCAAAGAAAGAGCTTTCATCGACCACTGAAGCAGTTTTGCAGTTTAAATATGCTAACTTCAGAAAAACTTTTCGAACAAACAAGTTATAAAAGATTAACAAAAAACTTCATCTTTAAGCAGAATTCTATCGTGTTTAGGCACAATTCAGTGCAAACTTTTTTTCTAAGCTTATTATGAACATCAAAGTTTTTAAATTCCGAAATTGCCCTTAAAATAAAACAGTGGTTACAATTATGACTACTAGTGTGCATTTTATCAATATGAACTACTTTCCCAGTTTCTCACACTTAATGTACAAGGTGGATTTTCAAAAAATTCTGCAATACATTTTTGACACCGTCGAAAACATCTAAATAGTTTATAAAAAATTACATTGCTTGGTACTGTGACTGTAATTGATAGTTTCACTCTTAATACCACCAGAAGAATCAGTGTAGCTTCTACTGGTGGTGTTTTTGTTAATAGTGTTGTTACTGTTTTTGATAATTCTATGGTAACTGTTACCAGTATTGTTATAGCCACTGTTGCTTGCTAGATCCTTATCACAATTGTTATTTAACACATAAGCCGCTTAGCAATTTATCACAAAGTTTACGTTCAATTTTTCTGTTTTTATCGTTACAAATGGACTGTGAATTTGAAAGTACACTAAATTTTCATGATGACATTCAAAAAATGATACATTTAAGATCAGCTAAAATGTCAAATTTATTTTTATCATGTACCATTGTTTAAAGAACTCTTCTAATGTAACTAGCTCATTTTTAATTTTTTGTACCTCGTTTTTAATTCAAATTGGTACAATATTTATTACTGTGTATCTCAGATAGTATTTTAAAGATTGTATTTTAATAACACGTTTTCCTTTTAAACTACATTTATTGATAGTGTCATGGTTAAGTTGCTAAACGTGTTAAAATTAGTTCCAGGGTTTTTGTAGGGATAAGTGTCTGTGGTATTGTTCGTGTTAGTGTTAAGGTTAGCGTTTTAATTTCTATCTTTAACATTAACATTACATACCTTACGTACATGCATTAGCATTACATACATTAGCATTAATAACACGGCCTATAATAGCTAATGTATCAACTCTTATAACAATTATTCCGTCAACGCTTGAAATATTTGCCCTGAATATAAAAAAAAGATTAGCAAGCAAATATATATATATATATATATATATATATATATATATATATATATATTTATATATTGAAAAACATAACTTTAACAACGAAAAACTACTTAGGCAAATTAATTTTTTTTCTAATTTTCTCTACTCTCTTAAGAAAGAATGTCATGCTAACCTTGTTTAAAAAAATGATGATTTATCAGTGTAGGACCTACATTTTTAGTATCAGTAACATTTTTCCGGACGTCATTTATCTTACTTCTTCATGTGCTAGGGAATCTTCAATTTTTGTTTTCACAAACCAAACTTTATAACTATGAACTAATTTCTATCTTAATGTACAACAAAATATTTCTTCATCTGGATCACATTTTATATATTACCATGTTTAAACTTAAAACATACCTCATGAAAAGTATATTAACACAAAGTCACTTTATAGCAATTCCTAAAAAACTCTGCATCAATGTTAATTGTTTTAAAATTTGTTTTTGTAATGGTTTTTGACATTTTGTATTTTTCTGCTGGTTTATGACACATTCCAATCATCTGTAAAAATTCAATTCTACTTGTTTTGCCATTTCTCTATTTTATTTCTGGCCCATATAGGGAATATTTTTCATTTTTTCACATATAACACAAATACTTCTTTTATAGCAGTTTGGTTCCAAGGTAAAAACTATGATATTTTAATTGGAGTAGAATACTTCATGTAGTTGAAATGAAATTTTTTCAAATTTGTTCCCAGTAGCTATCAATTTAACCACCTTTCGATTGTTGTACAACATAGTTTCTAGCAACAACATCTGATCTCCGATCGAAGAACTTACATGCACCGAGTACTAATATTCATCGAAATTCTAAAGCAAAGTTTTTGCTTCCGTTTTAACTCATATCTGTAAATTTGCATTGAATTTGGCTATTTTTTGAGGAAACAAGTAGGTTGTATTTAGATCTATTCCGAAAGCGTAACGGTACAAAAATCTGTTTCTTTGAACTCAAGACTTTCTGAGAATACCCATAAAAATTACCACAAAAATACTGTAAGTATAGTATTGAAACAACTTCGCAATTTGTTGCGAGGAAGTTGCGAGGAAAAAGTTGTTGACCTGTGATGCTTTCAGTGTCCAAAACAATCTTTAATTTCAGCAAGCTTTGAATTTACTCTCATGTGTTAGTTTTGTGTTAGCTAGATGTTCATCAAAATCTTAACCTATATATGTTCCTTTTTTGTGGTCTTCCATTAGATCAAGATAACTAGAGTTTATGCTCATTTTATCGCCCATGGCTGACTTTCTCTTTTCCATTGTTTTAAAATATTCAATGTCACAAAAACACTGTAAATGGTACTATGCTTTGAGATGAAATAGATCCGATTGCATGGAACTTTTGAGTGAATGTTGTTTTTGATGCTTTTAATCTTCACATTTTTGTTCAAGATTTTCTAACACATGTTCTGCTGAATATATTATTTACACAATTCAAACAGGAATGTGACTTACAATTTGAGTTCTGAACTCATGTTGACATATTAGTACGTGATATAAAGTGACATCGTTGATATTCATTTTGTGTATTCACTTTAACAACGAAAATCGTTGATATTCACTTTAACAACGAAAATCTACCTATTCAATTAGACATTTTTTTCTAATTTTCTCTTCTCTCTTCGGAAAGAACGTCATGGTAACTTTTTTAAAACCAAAGAAGAGGTTTATCAGTTTAGGATCTTTATTTTTTAGTATCAGTAACATCTTTCTTGACGTCGTTTATCTTATTCCTTCATGTGCTAGAGAATCTTCCTTTTTTATTCACAAACCCAACTTTATAACTATGAACTAATTTCTATCTTTATGAACAACGGAAAAAGTATCTTTTTCTGAATCACAATTATTTTAGCATGTTTAAACCCAGAACATATCTCACGAAAAATTTGTTAATACAACATCAGTGTATTACAATTTCTAAAAACCTCTGCATCGTTGTAAGTTTTTTTAAAATTTGTTTTTGTAATAGTTCTTAATATTTTGCATTTTTCTGCAGGTTCATGACACGTTACAATCATCTTTACATTTTCAATTCTACTTGTTCCGCCATTTCTCTATTTAATTTCGCGCCCATATCATGAGGTACAATTACACATCCATCAATTCTGCTTACATTGTTTGTTTTAAGATCTTTAATGTTTCCAATTGTTTTTTTTTTGGTGACAGGCCTTTGTCTTTGGGCACACAAAGCACTGCGATATCTTTATTGAAAAACTCCAAGTTTCATCCCTCTGTTTCATCAAAACAACTACTCAACCGAAATTCAAGTTTTGTTGTTAGTAGTATAGTGTCTTCCTGGGCACGCAACGGGGGGGGGACATTTGTGTAACCCTGTGTTTAAAACGGGGGGGACACGAAAATTTTTTCGGTTTTCTTTTGGCGTTTTGGTTAGAGTAGTCCCCCCCTTGCAAACACATGGTTACACAAATGTACCCCCATTGCGTGCCCAGGAAAACACAGTATTTTTCTCCTAATTTTCCGGGATAAAAACGAAACCTTTTTATTATTGTAGAAAATGTATTCGAATACTTCATGTTAATAACACGCGGAGAATACTTTCTGGTTTTCCCTTTAAATATTCCAAACACTTTTACGGTAATTTCGTTTTGTTATTTGGTTTTGTTTTGGTTTTGTTTGTTTCAACTCTCTACTTAGTTTATATTTTACTCATTCCTTCGCAATTGCTTTCTGGTCATTTCTATCGTCTACTCTTCTTATTTGATTATTAATTAAAGTGGAAGGACTTTTCTATCAATTTCGCCTGAAAGACTTTCTTTTAATTACAAAAATGGAATGTTCATATTTGAATGCTTGAAAGCGGCGAGTCAAAACTTCAAACAAGAATTGCTTGGGAGTATTAAAATTTTATTCAGTGTACTATGAAAACTGTACCCGCGCTGGTTTGGAAATGTTGTTGAGATAAACAACAAAATATCTCGTCTGTTATTAGCACAAACACTTTTGTATGTTTGGAGGCATTTAATTAGAAAACTGTGTGATTTCATTCTGTTTCGTCTCTAATGAATTGAGCACCGCAGGTATTTCAAACCACTCAACTTTTTAATTATCTCTGCCCATGGTACCAGAATGGAATTCCTATGTATTAAGGTTTTAAAGAAGCAAGATAAAGCTAAGTTTCTGCAAGCTGCAAAATTTATAGGAGGTTTTAAGCTGCTTGAAGGCAAAGACACTGTTTACTGTAAATGTCACAAAATTTACCGCTACTATTACTTCTTTCAAAGGATTTATCCCAAGGAAAGACAAAATTAATCAGGGTTCCGACAAAATCATAACATTTTTATAGTGTTTAAAAGCCTAATTCCTCCTAAATATATCCGTTGAACAGACCACCTACTGAAATCAATTTGTCTGTTAAAGCTTTGTATTTCAGTTAATTTTTCAACAGTTTTAAAAGTTGTAACTTTTTCAGCGAATTGAAATTGAAATAAAGCAAATAGCACTACTGATAAAAGTTCAAAAAATAGTAGCTTATTCTGAAGTGTATATGAGGATTGCAATTGCAAAAATCACAACTGTTTTAATGTTCTCACATAATTCTAATATTCAAAATGATAATCTATGTGACACAAAGATTTCTATCAAAAATTTGCAACACTTTCTGCCTAGATTTTCCACAAATAATTGTTAATCAAACAACTCTTTTTCATCAATATTCCTTTCAGAAACTTTGGTTATCCGAAACCCTCAAATTTTTTGGAACCAGCAGAAACAGAAGACAGCAATAATTTGTTGTCTTTTTTCTCCTAACTTTTCCAATGTTTGCCTATTTTTCAAATCTAAACAACTGGTTTGTGAAACTTTTCAATTTTCTACAGTAAATTAATGAAGCAATATTTATTTTCGATAATAGAGCTAGTATCAATTAAACTGTTATGAAGATTAATACATTTCAAGTATCAATCTGAATCACTTTCAATTAAATAGAAGCGTCGTCGTTTACGACCATGTTTGTAATTTTGTTGAGTTGGTGTTTCCTCTCCTTTTGATGTTGACTGGTCTGTTGATTTCATTATTATTTTTTTCTAGATTTACAACGACTATTTGTTGTTCAAATTCACTTTCTACTCCAGACTCCTCAATAGCCTCATGAATTATGGATGGGTTTCTTTCCTCACTGTTATCGCTACTAATGATTGTTGCACTTTCTTCATCAAAATTCACTATGTCTCCCTCTAATTCACTTTCAGTGTAACTGATCTGTTGATAGAAACCCGGATCAGGAGGTGTAAAAAAAGGTTGTTCGTCTTGCTGAGCAATTTTTCCATCTGATAATTCAAATGTATCATTCGGGTTAATTTGGTCCCCTTCCTCAATTTGTTCATCAATATCCTCCATACGCCATTCCTCATCCAGTGCTATTTCTTGATACACTGCGTTCTCCCGAATTGCTTTATGGCCATTGGGTAGTGAGTGTTTTGAGTCAATGTAATACCGCTTGTCACAAAAGGCGGTCAACGCTATTTTGTTTGTCTCAATAGTGTAAAGCTGGTGATTAATCGAACCGATTCTGTAGTTTGGCGTTCTAATCAAGCCAAGATCCCCCATCAAAACTGATTTAAACATGTCGTGGGTGAGGCGAGCCTGAGCATATTTAGTGATTCCTTTAACAGATTTTTTCTGCTCATCTGTAAACAAAACAAAAAATTATGCAATATTTTGATTACGTTTTGTGCTTCAAATTTTCGGCTTTTCTTCATGAAATTGTTTTTCTTTTTAAAATATTGAAAATCTAAACACTTTTTTCGCAGTTTTTCCCAAACACTCTTATTAACCAATACTTTGCTTAGGATATATTAGATGTCATCATACAAAAGAAAAGGAATGTTATAACGAACCTTCAGTTGTGATGGAGTACATTCTTGATTTGAGAGCACAGAAGCTTAGCATCGGTCGTCCTTTCATCTCGTCTTTGAATTTCAAAACAACCAACTTGTGTTTGTCATCAAACAAATTGTTGTCCCTCTCATAATTTGAGAAGTCAAACTTCTCATTCAAATCGTTTGATTCCTTTAGATCATTGTACAGGTCAATTGCAATTGTGCGGATTTCATAGATCAGCGAATCCGTGTCTGAGTACAATAACGAACAATCAAAATTTTGTTTCATGGTGTTGTAATGAAAGTCAAATATAAACATTTTCGACAAGTCCAAAATTGTTGCTCCCACTATTGTTGGTTTGTTCCAAAAAATTTTGCACTTCCGCATTGTCACCGCGACCAACTCATTCAAAAAATTTTTTACTGTTTTAACGTTGAACTTTTCTGTGCTCCTCCACTATTCTTGTTCTGTACGAACCAGTGAAAATGACTGATGATTTCTTTTACTTTCACAACATTTACCATAGGCGCAGTTTGACACCAGCTTGAAAAAATTTTCTTCAAATTTATTAGCTGCACGCTGGCGCATATGTGTGTTCAGATCGATGTAAGGTGAAAGCCATTTGCTTTGGGTAAATTTGAGGCAACGATGAATTTTTTTAACTTTCAGGCCCAATGAGATATAAAGTTTCAGTGTAATATAATGAAGTGTATAACGCTCCTTGTTGTAAAAAGTCTGCAAAAATTTTTTCTTTTTGAAGTTCTCCTTTAGGTTGATGTCATGTAAAGTTTCGAATTAATACTCACTCAACCAAAATGGTTTGACACATTCTTTCGTTGGGGAAAATCTCTGTGATCGTCATGCAGGTGGTCTGGATATTCAAGATCATACTCCACAATGAAACCCCAGCGACTTTCATCTGTCTTATCCAGAATTGTTTGCAATTTTGTAGTTGAATCACTCTCAAAGTCTCCAAGTGGGAGTGGGAACGTCTTCATAATGCCTCCACACAAGTTGTTGGCATCAATCATTAGACCAAAACTATGCTCTTTGTATGGATTGAATGTGTTTGGAAGATACTCATTGTTAGCTTCGAAGAGACGTTTTGCAAACACGGAGACCACACCACCTCGCATCAAGTTTTCAACAAAATCTAAGTGGTCTCTGTTAGTGAGTAATTCCAGTTGAGGTTCACAAAGTTTTAGAAACGCATCTCCGGCAAGATTTGGTGCCGAAAAATATTGAGCTCTGAGCCATAAGTTTGAAAGCAAAGGGTGCAAAACTTTTCAAACACGTCTGTTAGCTGCAATGTGTCTACTGATAAGTATAGATCATGATAGTCACCTATACTGAAGCAATCAAAATTTCCGAAAATTTTTTGTGCTTTTTCTAATTGAGATTGTGTTATGGACGGTACGTTGTTTTCACCTGACAATGAATTTAACCAATTGTTCAGAGGCGGAAATTTTGATTCTTTAAATCGGTCAAAAGAGTCTATGTAGGAGTATGGATAAAATCCTTTGTCGCGTAACAGCTTAATATCACTAGACTGATATTTTTCAAAGTGCTGATCTAAAATTTTGAAAAAATTATCGTCTGGCAGTGATTCGACTAATTTTTCTAGCGAAGTGTTCATAAATCTGAAAGAGTCCAAAAATTGCAGATCCTCATACACTTGAATGAGCCTGTTTCTTCGGTCGAGATGCTCTTCAATGAAAACTTTTAACGTTAGACTGATATATGTCTCATCGGTGTTTGGTATAATTGTAAACTTGTTTCTGGGGTGGCGTTTGTGTAATGAATTGCAAAGATGGTGTAAATCGTAATGACTCAAATTATGAGTTTTTCTGTTTACATTGCAAACATGAATCCAGCCCAGAAATTTCCCACTGAAGTGACTGTGGTCCAAAATTTTAATTTCGTTATTATCAATATCTCTTTCACAAATCCAACAGTTTTTGCGTTTGATTTTTGCTGGTTTATCGGAATAGTTCCGGAAAAAACACGATGCTGCTGTTTTCTGTAATAAATATCACGAGCGAGTTTCTCCATTCGGTCTACAAAATCTACCATGCAGTCAGGTCCGCGTTGCAGTCTGTATCTGTACACGCCTGGTTTATTGTGTTCCACTGCAGCGAAGCAGTACCCGCTCGGCGTATGCTTTTCTATTAACCTGGAATGACTTTTTTCTGGGTCATTTGATACGCTGTGAACTTTTTCCAGTATAGATTCAAGGTCATATAGTACACTACAATTGGTGAAAACATTTTTGCTTTATGCTTTTTGAAGGTCAGTTCCTTCTTGGTAGGCATGGCAATAAACGCAGCGTCGTAATTGTAACACAAATCTTGATGTTTTTTCAGTAACTCTGAGCTGCTACAAAGGTGAAAGCAGATCCTACAAACAGCCGAACGGTAATCAACTTTTGTACCTCTGATGTTTGCTATCAGTTTTTCTAGATTTTTTATCAGAACATAATGATATCGCTGACCGTCAGAAATCAGAAGTACATCAAGGACCACATCGTATCTTTTCTTGGATACTCTAAGAGGCAACAGCTGTTTTTTATGATATGGAAAAACGTTCACGTTTACCTGTTCAAACGTCTCAAATGATTCAATTTTATCGATAGCCATTGGCATCTCATACTCGCCTTGAGCTTGATGAGCAGTTGTGTTTGTTCTGTTGTACAGAGCTGGGCTTGTGATCGTGCGCCATGCGGTTGATTCTAGCACGGGGCCGTACTTCATGTGATATGCTGCAGTGTAGCAGTAGAGGAAACAATTCGAGTCGTTTATATTGCGAATGTTTAGCAGATTTCTGATGTTAACCAGTTCTGATGGCAGCGCTAGATATGACGAGCCACGGATAGGATTGAACTTCACAATTTTTAGTTCCAAGTTGTTTATTTTCTCTAGAACCCATCCACTCCCATTAGATGAAAATCAGTTCAGGACACAAATCATTTGCTGAACCATCGTGAAAAATTCATCTTCGGATAAACCATCATAGTAGACAGTTTTCAAATCAGTTTTCGCAAACATTGTTGTGTGTTCATCTTCTTCGTCAATTCTTGGCTTCATGAGCTTCAGCTCTGCTGTCAATTGAACTTTATGGGCTCCATGGTTTGTTTTGTTTTGTACAATCTCATCTATCTCCGGCTTCACTGAAGTTAGGTAAGCCAGCAGGTCAATTTCCATTGTTGGCTTGATATTGTAAACTTTCACATCGCCGTTGAAGGCTGATTGTGGAGGTTTTGACAAACTGGCCTCTTGTTTTGGAGGTTCCCTTTCTAACATCCGAGCTCGTGATGGTCCAGCTTGGTTTGGAGATTCAGATTGTGTTGTTGCATCTATAGCCCATACTGGTAGTCCGTGCCTGTTTTTCATGTGTTGGATAAAGTTTTCCTTGCTCATGAAGCAATGATTGCAGTATATGCATACTCTCTCGGCCTTTTTCACTCCGTGGCGGCTGCGACAGTGACCTGTCAGTCCGAGTAGAGTTTGATTTTTGAAATTGCATTGATTACAGATTAGAGTCGGACGCTCTGGCTCTATTTTATGGATCAGATATAGATGTCTTCTCAGACTTCTTTTGTCCGAGAATTCTCGATTGCAATGAGGACAGGGAAAAATCATTTTTGCAGTGTTTTTGGTTTCTGTGTTCTACTGGAGAGAAAAAAGAAATACCAACAAGTTGCTGAGAGATTCAGAGTTTTTGTGATTAACTGGTTAATGTGTTCTTATTATTACAATTTTTCCTGGAGCACTGTTTGTGGTTAAATTTTTTGTGTAGGATTTTGCTCGAGCAGGATTTGACTAAGAGTTGAGTTTCTATTTTTCTTTCCAGTTTCTCTTATTTTTATTAATTTAAGTAAACCTAAAAACGTATATTAGTTCTAGATACTTGGTTATTGTTTCACCTACGCAAGCTTTTATAGCTATCCCAATGAATACACACCATAAACAAACTTCTAATTATTGTGTCCGTAGGAGCTTTAGTAGTTTCTGTTTAGTTGGTGTTTTCACAGCATAACATAAGCCCTAACATTCTTTTTTTTGCCTCAAGACAATGATTACTCATTGGTTACTCACGAAAAGTTTAGCTATGATTATAACTATAATAATTTAGTACAATACGTAACCTTAATAAGTCAAACCAATGAAAAAATGTGAATATTTAAGACATTTCAGATGTCATCATCAGAAGGAAGTCCATCCCGCTGGAGTACAAGAGGTGTTGTTGCATATCGAAGGCAGAGAGATGCAACAACACAGACTCCAGTGGGCGGAGAGATAGGGAATTCGAACGGTTGTGAGCAGGGCGATCAGATGGAGAGGCTTATTGCTTCTCAAAATCGTCTTGCCGCTGCCATGAATTCCAAGGATGGCAGACTGCGAGGCTAGTGGAGGCACTTCAAATGCAGAGTGCCGGTGCTCCACGATGCCTCCGATGTGGTAGATGGGCCATCTTGCTTCGACATGTGGCCAATCCTGACTATTTCTGGTTTGTTTCTAAGTATCTGTCTCATTTGCTAACCAATAGTTTCCTTTTACCAATTAATATGATTTCTGCGTGTCTTTTAATAAAACTATCTATTTATTTAGAAACATTTCAGCTCAAATCCCCTTCAAAACTTTAATATAACTGAATCTAGCTGAAATCTTTAATCAATTTGTTGTTCTATACATTATATTGAAAAAACTACAAGTCTCAATATCGTTATTAGAATAGTAGAGTAGCCAAAAAAAATCATTTGAATATATGTTCAGGCATATAATAATTTTTATAAAACACACAGACACACAAACAATTTTAATCCAAGTTTTGATCTTAGTTTTGATTAGAGTTTTCGTTGTTTGCCTGCATCATCTTCATAGAATCGAACTCTATCACTCCGTTTCAATTTGTTTTTTGTGGGAGCCTATGTAATTGGTGGTGTTTCTTCGATGAGTGGTGACTGACGTTGCATCGTAATATCTGTACTACTCTGCTCAGTACTGTCAGCAATGGCTGCCATGCTTGGTAAACGTTTGAATTGGGGAGTTTTCGAAAACAGACGGCGACGTAGGACTAACTAGGTCCATAATTCCTTGAGAGTCTTCCATTAAATTTTTCTCACAAGAACTTGATATTGCTGGTTGTTTAAAATCATCTCCTTTTTCTAGGTTTTTTATACCATAGATAGAATCTAATTGATATAAATCACAAATTTTACCTTCTTGATTATCAAAAGAAGGGACCGTTGAACAATCCATTTCATAAAGAGATTTCAAAGTTGCAATGTCGAGAGTAGAGGGGTTTAAAATAAATTCTCTTTCAAGTCCAGGAATTAGGTCAACGGGTGCAAGGTTTCCAAGTGATGATCTGGTTTCTGATAAAAAGGGAAACAAGTGATCGTAGACGTATTTCGGGAACATTGTTGTGTGTTCATCTTCTTCGTCAATTCTTGGCTTCATGAGCTTCAGCTCTGCTGTCAATTAAACGTTATGGGCTCCATGGTTTGTTTTGTTTTGTACAATCTCATCTATCTCCGGCTTCACTGAAGTTAGGTAAGCCAGCAGGTCAATTTCCATTGTTGGCTTGATATTGTAAACTTTCACATCGCCGTTGAAGGCTGATTGTGGAGGTTTTGACAAACTGGCCCCTTGTTTTGGAGGTTCCCTTTCTAACATCCGAGCTCGTGATGGTCCAGCTTGGTTTGGAGATTCAGATTGTGTTGTTGCATCTATAGCCCATACTGGTAGTCCGTGCCTGTTTTTCATGTGTTGGATAAAGTTTTCCTTGCTCATGAAGCAATGATTGCAGTATATGCATACACTCTCGGCCTTTTTCACTCCGTGGCGGCTGCGACAGTGACCTGTCAGTCCGAGTAGAGTTTGATTTTTGAAATTGCATTGATTACAGATTAAAGTCGGACGCTCTGGCTCTATTTTATGGATCAGATATAGATGTCTTCTCAGACTTCTTTTGTCCGAGAATTCTCGATTGCAATGAGGACAGGGAAAAATCATTTTTGCAGTGTTTTTGGTTTCTGTGTTCTAACTAGGTCCATAATTCCTTGAGAGTCTTCCATTAAATTTTTCTCACAAGAACTTGATATTGCTGGTTGATTAAAATCATCTCCTTTTTCTAGGTTTTTTATACCATAGATAGAATCTAATTGATATAAATCACAAATTTTACCTTCTTGATTATCAAAAGAAGGGACCGTTGAACAATCCATTTCATAAAGAGATTTCAAAGTTGCAATGTCGAGAGTAGAGGGGTTTAAAATAAATTCTCTCTCAAGTCCAGGAATTAGGTCAACGGGTGCAAGGTTTCCAAGTGATGATCTGGTTTCTGATAAAAAGGGAAACAAGTGATCGTAGACGTATTTCGGGAGCATTATCTTATTGACGACCACCCACTGACTGTTTTCTTAATTTTGTTCAATGATGGCTACACATCGACGTTGATAATTTTCAAGAAATAAATATCTATGGTGGAAAAAGCCAGACTTTTGGAGAATCATAACCGAGAAAACCATTTTGGTCTAAAATAACAAAAAGATATTTGAATTTGAATAAGTTTGAACTTGTAAATTGCACAATACTCGCTAAGACTAGCCTTTAGCTAAAAGAATAGACGACTACTGGGTTGGGTGCAGTGTCTAGTACATTTATTCAAAATAGGAATTTATGTTTGTGTGTGTGTGTGTGAGTGTGTGTGTGTGCTTAGGGTGTGTCTACATGTGTTGATTTTTTAATGACTTTATCTAAGATAATATATATAGTAGGTATTGAGTATTCGAAAGAAAATGATTCATTTCCTAAAATTGGACAACAGAAATAAGTTGTGTTATATAAGCTATGACATCAGCAATTGAAAAAGATTGTGCGTATTCTGTCTATTCTCTGTCGATTTGTGAGAGCGAAAAACGAACTGTTAGAGCATATGTAAAGACCTATGATAATACCGGTACATAAATGTTCCTTACATTTTACAAGCGCAATGAAGTTGGTGATATGAGTTTTAGTCAACGAATATTATTGTCTTTATCAGAATTTCAAAAACTTAGCAGCACAATTGAAAAAAAAGCGATTGTTTTTGAAAAACCCTAGAAATCATCAGTTTTCTCCGAAATTCAAGGAACCATATGAGGAGCTAAAACCGAGTACTACACAAAAATTCTCTGGAAGATTGAAAAAGAGAGCTTTTCAGTCAGACGAAGAGAAAGAAAACTTGTCAACCACTGAAAATTGTAACTTGAACTGATATCGTGATTGTGAAATCATTAATTGCGTTTCATTTACCACAACATGGTTGAAGCTATGTGTGAACAGTCTCCAGACTTTTTCAGAAAATTTAAAAAATCTTTCAAGTTTTATATTTGTTATTCATTACCCGAATTAGTTTTCTCTCCAGCAAACGACCAATTCAGTTATTCCTACGCAAATCACTCAACTGATGACACATGCAAGTATATGAATGAATTGAACACCGACAGTCCTTTTCATTATCATGTTTTGATTGAAATTGAAAAACTTTCTACCGAACAACGAAAATCATTAGCGTCAAAACTCTTTAATGTACCTTGTTGTCTATTCACGTGCTTCAAGAAACTCATTTCAAATTTGAATGATTATGTTGCTGTGGGACCCATAATGAAAAAATTGACTTCAGCGGTTTTATACAATAAGTATCACAACTTGGAAACACCAGGTCAGCGTTCAAGAAAGAGATCACCACAAGTTTGTGTTCAATCAGACTACAAACAGACTCAACAAACTCAAACTAACTTATTACCCTTTGCTATCATCAATCGTATAACAAATGTTCTTTATTTTTCTCCTCATGGTGTAGTTTTATGTAGAATTTTAGACATAATGCAAAGTGGTTATGGTGAATTTGAATTTGAAGATTGATGATTATATGTTCAAGTTTTAAATGGATAGTAGTTTTAATTTGAATTAATCTCTTCCTCTAATGTTTTAACCTCTTTAACATTAGAAAGCAATGGTGTATTTTTAAAAATTAAGTTACAAAATGTGTTCACTAAATAGCATTAAGTCATTGTCACTCATAAAAATAAATACTGAAACTTTAGAACTGAACAAAATATGAGCAATATAAAAACAATAGAGACCACAAAGAACAGAATCAATGGGTTGAATAGGTTGTGATTTGAATACTTCATTAATTTGTGAATACATTCGACACACTCGTTTCAAAAACTTCTTGATAATTTTCGAGAGGGTATCCCAGAGGGTCAGCAAAGTATACTTTGTTTCTTCGTCTGCATAGTAGAAGCTAATGCGTTCCTGACTCTGACGGTTCTGATGCATTAACAATAATAAAACTCTCTGGTTTAAGTTTAGGCAAGTTGTCAGCTGCAAACACGCCCATAAATTTATGCTTGAGATGGTGGCATTTTTGTACGAATGTAAAAATGTCAAAACTATCCTTTTCTTGGGTAATTTTTAGGGGCATTTTTGGTTACTTTACGGTCTGAAGTGATATAAAACGTTGAGTTGCGCTCACCTAAAAGAAGAATTTCTACATTGTCAGCTAATGCTCGGGAAAATGTGAGGTCGACTGATATTGAACAGTTTGTTAGTTCTGGATGAAGGAAATCGTGAGAAGCTTCCTGAGTAGATGTAAGATCAAAAGCCATAATGAAATGATTATCATAATTTCCAAGGGAATACCATGTCCTGTGCCCTTCTATAGAAAATCCAAAGCTTCAATTGTTTTAAAGTAAATTCGTTTACGTTGTGTTGTTGAAATAGGAGTGCGTACAATAGGTAAACCGTTACGGTATATAATGACTTCGGACAAATTGAAGGGTCTGTAATGAAAACGATTTGTCCGGTTTGTACCTAGGTAAGCTTGAGTAGTTGTCATTGCAATTATCATCCGACGTACTGGTTCCTTCGAAAATACATCTTCTTGGCGCCAACTTTGAACACCTGTTGTAGCCAGAAACGTTCGAGGTAGAACTTCTGTTAAACCATACACAGCAGGTGTCTTCATTAGCTGTTTTTCAAGTGCTCCCAGAACATTATCTGTAATTGTCACTTTTCTAACGTATAAATTGGCTTGTACTATTTTAACTTTATAATTTTTTGCTGCCGTCTCCGCTATGGTTACAAACTCATTAGAACTTCTTCGGAAACAAAATCGTAGAGTTACACCACTCAGAAGATGTTTTTCACACGTCAAAATGTCACAGGCGGACTTACCAATAAAGTGGCTTAAACTGATTGAGCAACCAGTGTCTTACGCTCACCAACATCTGTTGCACGGGTATCGCACCGTCAACTTTCTGAGGTTCGTCTTCGTAATAATATCCTTGACAGACCAACCAAGTGTTCTTCGCACTGTCTCCATGAGAAAATTCGGTTTCAATGAAACCCTTGTGTGCCTAATTACCATTTGTGTTTGAAATTTTAATACCATTAGCCGAAACAGTACATTCAGAGAAGAGGGAGTGAAGGGTATTGTTTACAAAATAAGGGGTATCTCTATTGTTGGCTTCAGTTCCCGCACGTAGGTCAGCATCATTGGCTTGGGTAATTTTACATTTGATCTCCAACACATATTTTTGAAGGTCAATAAAATTGTTGCGATCACCCAATACCTCGAATTCTAAGACTGGACCGTCGGGTGAGAAAGATGGACCAATTTTAGTGTGAAAGCATTCTCGAAAGTAACCAGAAGTGGTGGTATCTCGAAAACATCTAGAGTTGTGTGTGTGGCTTCGGAGGGTAACAGGTTAGCAATCATTGTTTACATTTGAGAAAAAATCAGAGCGACTGGTCGTGACTGGGTTTTTCC
The DNA here is from genome assembly GCF_964194025.1 of Convolutriloba macropyga. Taxonomy (NCBI): domain Eukaryota; kingdom Metazoa; phylum Xenacoelomorpha; order Acoela; family Convolutidae; genus Convolutriloba; species Convolutriloba macropyga. The sequence goes on along the minus strand of NC_134482.1, from coordinate 26,185,855 downwards.
GTGAAATGTTTGACACGCAAACTTTTGTATGAGAATTGTTTTTCCGTCTGCTTACTTTTGGATCCCGCGCTTTTTTTCTACTCGCATTTGATCTTTTGACTCTTTTTTGAGCTGACTTTCGCCTTCTTGCACGGTAGACTCCCATTGAACCTCCAGGCTGTTTCCGTACACTTTTAGTGACGGTGCTTTTGAGCGCTTGTTTTGGAGTTTTGCGCTTGGTAGCTACCTCAATTAGCTCGGCAGCAGCCTGAAGTAATAACTCCTTTCCAATACGTTTAACAGCAGGTAGGACAAATTTCCTGGCAATAGGTAGGGCTGCTCGCCCAATTCCAGCAGCACGAGCACCAAAACCACTTCCTCGTTGTCTATATTGTCCCGAAAAACAAGGCGATACAGCTTGCTGCGCGTAGTATGCCTCCATACAAAAACTATGGATAGAATTTTACAAAGCGTAAGGTCAGAATAACTTTTCGGTCCCTGAAAACGGGACTAAGTTACACGTTTCACTACGGAGTTGAACTGCAATACACTGTATACTTTTTGTCAACAGCTTTTTGTAATCCAAATTACTGAAAACTATTCTGTGACTGGGCTCAACAAGGCCAATTTTACCGTTTTTCAATCGTCTTTTTGTGTCAATGATCCTCGTCAAAGGAACTTTTGAGTGTCCAACGTGTTGGTAATCGATAATATCGAGGTAAATAAACATGAGTTCAATTCCAGCCGAGAGGTCAAAAGGGTAATCTGAGTCGTGTTCATTAACATTATTCGTCAGCTGCAGATGAGGCTTTGACTTGAAGCCAATGTGAAAACCTAGCCCTCCGTCCTGAGATCCTCTAAAACCAAGCAGACTCGAAATTTGCGGCGTGGGGAATGTTATTCCTTCTTCTTCGTTTTTGAATATTATGTTAACATGACCCGTTACTTTGTTAACTCTTGCTTTCATTTCCAGTTTCAATTGATTATTTAGCTGTTGAATCAATTCTTCAACATTTTCATAGGCCCCCTTCAAAACACTTGCTCTTTCACCAGTGTAGGGTTTACTTACAGTAAATTCACTGTTCGTTCGGTTTTCTGGTTTTTCTTTTTTCTGTACACTCTCACCTCTGTGTCAACAACATTATAAATATACGCAGGAAAAATTACTTCACTCAGAGCTACGCGCCAGTCACAATCGAGAATGATTTCTTCGCTAAACAAATTTTTGAAACTGGCAAGCGTGTTGTCTGTGAAAACACTCATAGAAGCAGACGAAACAAGATGAACTGTGAACTCGCTTTCTCCAAAATCTTTTTGACTCATTATCAGGATCGTATGATAGCTAGAATTATGTTTCGATCGTATTAACACTACACAACAGCCTTGTTCAACTCAGCTTCGTAAAATTTTCCGAGAATGGGTTCAGCGTTTTTGTCTAATAAACTGTAAGTTGGCGGGTTTTTAGTTGGAATGTCTATAATTTCAAACAACTCGTCTGTAAATGTTTGCTTATATCCTTTTTGAAACGTTGTATCTGCTTTTGAAATCCTCTTAAAATCTCCAATACCGTATTCAGGTTGTTTTTCATGCATGTTGACGCATCTGTTGTGAGAGAGCCTAAATATGGCACATCTTTTTTCGTTATCTTGTTAGGAGCCATTTTAGTAACCCTATTAGTACGACCGTTAATTATATTCACAAAATCTTGTAGCTTTGTTATATACGAGTATGTCCATTTGTCCTCGAGGTATCTATAGATTATGTTTTTCAGTGATCTGATATTTCGCTCCGCAAAAGCCTACTTTTTTTTCGCTGTAGGTTGTGTAGACTTCTATTTCTTTTTTCTCCAATAAATTTTTGAACGAGCCTTTGAATTCTGTCCCTTGATCAACCCAGACTTTCTTTGGTTGCTTCACTTTTATCATTTTTTGAATGCTTCCTCACATGTTGTAGCATATTTTGACTTCATTGGTTGTACACGTAAATATCGAGATAAGCAATCGACGGCCACCAGTAAATAATTTACATCGCCGTTGTACTTTGCGAGTTTGTCAACGTGAGCCAGATCCAGAGACCAGATCTCGTTCAGATCAAATACTTTAACCTTTAATCGAGGAAACTTTTTACGATAAGTTTTGTATTTGGTATACGCGTTTTGTGTGTGTAAGAGTTTTTGAACTGTCTTTTCTGGAAGTTTTGACGCTTTCTGAAGGTTTCTTACAATACCGTAGGCTGCCGGACCCTCTCTGTATAATTTTTTCAATCTTTCGTCAGGTGTTGCAACTTTCGAAGTTTTATTCGAACGTAAAGGTGTTGCAACTTTCGAAGTTTTATTCGAACGTAAACAAAAAGAGGTTATCTTTGGCGTCGTTGAATTCATCCTCTTCTTCATCGTCGTCCTGGATCTTAAATTGGGACTCATTTTCAAGTGATCTTTTTGTTGTTTCACTTCGTGTGGATGTTGAAGGTTTTTCGCTCTCTGACTTCAATTGAGTTTTTTCAAGTTTTTGCCTGACTAAAGCTTTTGCGTATTTAATGATTACCATCTCCTCTTCAATTTCAATAGCATTCAAAATATTCTCATAGGGAGTCAAGTTTTTATCCTGAGTTCTGCTTTTTATCTGGTGTAGTTTCAATAGATTGTTCTGCTGACTGCTCAGGTTCGCTCTCTAAGTCAATGTCAACTGCGTCCGAACTCTGCTTTCGTGTTTGTAAACGCTTCAGAAATGACAGCTGATGATTCTTGTGTCTAATATTTTGATCATTCAAAATTCTCCCAACATATGACTCATCTTTTTGTTGCATTCGCATGTACCGTTTTTTGGAATCAGAATAAACTCTTCTGCTGTACTGTTTCGTTGACATTTTCTAATTTATAAGGTAATTGTAACAGAAGTAAATAACTTGTTGCACTAATTTGAAACCAAGTTTTGAAAGAAATACAGCTCTCCTCTTTTCTACACTAGTGGACTTCCGTAGGACAATTTTTGAAATTTTTTCATATCTTTTGGTTTTTTTTAATCCTAACAGGTACAGCTCCCTTAACTATATTATATAAACATTCAGTTATTAAAAATAAAACACTCTTATTACGTTTCGATCTCAATGTTTTCCTCAGCTGTGTCTTTGATAACTGATTCAAACGTTTTAGCATATAAACTTTTGTCTCGTTCATTGATCAGGGGTATTTCATCGGGTTGTGGTGCTGGTAGGTAAAATATTGAGGGTCCCGGGCCAGTAATATTAGAACAGAATCTTAAACTTTCTTATGTTTTGGGGTTCAGGTCTATTAGAAAGTGACCAAAAGCTTCTTTTGTAGACAACTGATAACTATGACGAAGAAATTTTGCAAGATTCAATTGTCTTCCTAAGTAATCAACTTGTTGAACATCACGAGAGGACTTGAATAAAATGATATGAGTGGTATTCAAGTCAATTGTTCGCGACCATCTAGTTTGGTGGAACAAATTGTTTTTTACATAAATGGTATCTATGTTTTTATGTCTACCAGCAGTTGCCAGCTTTGCAAACATTTTGTCGCTGTAAATTTCCTCACATGAGTCATCAAAGATAAGCAGACAATCTTCTAAGTCGATGAGAAAGTCAAAATTTTGAAAACGTAAGATTTGAATTGATAACTTTTTCCTCATAAGGGGAAACTGAGGTTGAAAGTCTTTATAGCAAAATAAAATTTTTGAAAATCGTGGTTGAAAAGTTCCCCAGAGTAACATATTGAAAATCAATTGCGTTTTTCCAGAGCCAGAGGGTCCCACCACAGCCATGAAAACCCTATCTTTGTTGAAATAATTTTGTTCATAATCTGGGGTTGGGTAAAATGTAGCCGACTAGACTTGACAGAATAGATATCCATACTGATGTTTCTTCACAAGTAGAGGAAGAGAAAGCGAGTTTGATTATACAAAGTGTCATCAGTGAAAAGATTACAAACATTTGAACAAAGAACACAACCTCTGACCGGGGTAGATTGATGTTATTACAGAATTTCCACGCATTTCTTTCGCTCTCATTACTGTCGTATACAAAATCTTTAACAACATGTGAAGAGTCAATTTCATCAATTGCATTGTCTTGATCCATTTCAATTTTTTATTAAAATTTATAATAATTTACAAAAATTTTACTTCTCTTCATAAAACATTTGATAACGAACAAAACCAGTTCTCAAGTCTTCTTCTGTTTCCACTAGACAACACATAAAACATGCAGGTAAGAAGTTCATTTTTTCGTAATAAATAATGCTTTGAATTTCTTCCGTTGAAATAAACGAGATCAGAGCTGATGGAACGGAGGGGCTACATGGTTCCATGATTTTTCCAATTGGTTGTTTTGGAACCAGTATTAAATTGGGTGGACTGCGTTTCTTTTGACGAAAGTTCAGGTTGCAATTGTTGCTGCTGCTGTTGCTGCCGAGGTTGTTGTTGCTGCTGCTGTTGTTGCTGCTGCTGTTGTTGCTGCTGTTATTGCTGTTGAATTGGTTGTTGTTGATTCTATTGTCGGCAGCACTGATAGTCGTACTGCAGCTGTTGCTGTCTGTTACAAGTTGTTGGTTGCGATCCGTTTTGATGACTTCCTCTAGTCTGATGGAAGAATATGAATTGATCAAGTATGGGTAGAAAGGTTGCAAAATGAACTAATTCTTCTTGAGATAGTACAATTTCCTGCTTGTGCTGCAATGTCTGGTTTTTGAAACTGACTTTCTCGTATACTGAAGTCAGAACGTGACCCGATGTTGTTATCCAAGTTGAGTTAGCTAAATTTGGTGATATCAGTGTTTCCAACTTCGCTGTATTTTGACTCGTAATCTGGTGCTGTTTTCAAAAGTTGAAACTGCTTTGGTTGTTCATCGTTAGCCTGTTCCTTCAACCAATTGAAGAAGAAATTAATTTTTCGGTGAGCACAATGATTCAAGAGTTTGCCAGCTATTCTTCTAGGGTAATGGTTTTCACAATTGTTCACAATATTTAAAACGTTGCCTGTGGCATCAAATTTTGGACAACCAATCAGATCCAAGTTAAATACTTTACAGTCGAGCAGGTTTGCCAGTAACTCTGATTTTTCTTGTCCCTTAGCATAGTATACAGCTTTCGGGTTGCTCAATTTCACGCTTTGTAATATTTGCGTTAGATAAATATACGGGTAGACACCATGTTCCCAATGAAGACCATGAAGATACATGGTGAGCCAATTAAATCCTCGCTGCTCAGCTGGCGCCAAAGAATTGAATGAGCTGGGAGGACGAAAAAGCATGCAATCTATATACTCTTCTGTACAAATTGCCAATTCCTTCACAATAAAGTTTTGTTTTGAATAACGAAAAGTTTCACAGTCAATAACAACTGTTCGCTCTCTCAACATTCTAACAAATGAAAAGTGATAGGTTTAAACAATTTTGTATGCCAACAAAAAGCAATTCCCGTAATATGCCCTGCAAATGGGCTGTTAATGTCACATGGTAACATGTAAGCATAAACCGGTCCTTGGTTATAGTACTCTTGAATGTATACGGCTGCATCATGTAGAATAGCATGCAGTCGCAATATTTTCGAATTTTTCAAAAAACGATCCATTGATGAATGATCTATTCCCATCAAACCTCCATAGGGTTGAAGTTTCATAGCAATATCAAAATCAAAATCTGTTTATTCGTTGAACAAGGAACATGCTGCTAAAAAATAGTTGCGTCTTACAGAGTTTTCTGGATAAATGTTCTGTAGTGACAAATATGTTTCATGAATGATTTCCAGGTCATTTGTTGTTATAACAGGTTTGTTAAACAACATTACACATCGTCTCTTACCGTCAACTGTTGCAATCGTTGAGTTTCATTCCAATAAAGGTAAAAATAACCGTAGTATTGCCACCTGCCGCGTGCTTTTTGATAAATTGTTAAATGAAGCCTCGGAAATTTTTTAGAATTGAATGTCTTGTTGATACTTAGAACAATCTTCTTCTCAACATCTAGTTCCGTACAAATTGTTTTGATCTCATAGTAACAATCGTATCTTCTACCCTCCACAATTTTTGTATTTTTTAAGCAATACTGACCAATAAAAGCTCCGTCTGCTGCACAAAGGTTCTGAACTAATTCAAATGTTAGTCGAAAAATTTCAACGCAGTGAAACTTTTCCATTCGAACTCGAACACATTCCGCGGAGAGTAAGTTGTCTGTGTTTTTCCAGCGACTTAGTACAATTGTTTTCAAATGAAAATTCCTATCATAGAATATATTAATTCTCAAGAACTGTTTTGAAAAGCTATCATCTTGTTTGATACACCAATCACCAATTTTTTTAAACTACCAACAGCTTCAGACGGAGTCATTATTTAAAATGAATGTTTTTTTGATGATTCAGTTTCTGTTTCAGAAAAAATTTAACTGTATGCATGAGTAAAAAAAAACATGTGCAACGCTAAAATGTTTTTACTCTACTCAAAACGTTTGCTCAACAGGAAAAAAACAATCCCTTGGTCTGTTGTTAGACTTTACCACCTCTCTGCGAATGTGGTAAGGCCGGAGACTGGGTGGGGGGTAATTGAAGATAGTAGTTTTACTATCTTCAATTACCTCTCACTCTGGGCCTCCACCCGGAAGATGTATGGAATCTCAGCTTAAGCCTAATTAGCTACAATCTGGAACCAAACATCTTCCTTGGGCAGTAACCCACATAAAACATCTGAAGTAGAGATGGAATGTATGTTGTTACTCTCCACTTTGAAAAGCAAATTTTGCTTTCCAAAGGAATCAAATTTAAAAAATTTTAACATCATTTTTTACCCTTAATCAGTTACCCGAACCATTGTATTTGGAGGGGATGAGGCTGGGCTGTCGACAGTCGCCCCTAAGAAATATTGTTTTTTTTTCGTTTGCAACCCGGCACAAAACATATGTTACAATTTTTTGAATATTCAAAATTTTGGTTTTTTTCGCCTTTTTAAAAAAATTTTAATGATCAGATTCACTTCGACTGATGGTTGCAATCAGGGCTTATTCCCATCGTCCCTCCTAATACTAACCATACCCATCTAAAGCGTCAAGAACTAACAAAATTTAAAAAATGTGTCTTCCTGGGCACGCAACGGGGGGGGGACATCTGTGTAACCCTGTGTTTGCAACGGGGGGAAACAAAAAATTTTTCCGAAATGTTGATAATTTTTTGTGTCCCCCCCGTTGCAAACACAGGGTTACACAAATGTCCCCCCCCCCGTTGCGTGCCCAGGAACACACTATACTACTGTTGTTTTTGAAAGACCTTTTCTACCCAAATGGATATGTTTTGTGCTGTGTCGTTTACAAAAAAAACAGGTATACAACATCGAAGTTCAAGAAAATTTGTTTTTTTTTGTCGTATCATCAAATTTCCTGAATAAATATCACCACTAATCTGTTTCATCTCTATAAAATACAATCACAAAATCTTGAGCATAAAACACCAATTGCTGCTGAAGGAAATATGTTTTACCTGACCTTGTTGTTTTTTGTATATCAAAGTATGTTTTATCTAGCCTTGAGCAAATTATGTTTTACCTGACCGTAAACATCAGTATGTGATATTGACTTTCAATGAGGAAATCAACTTTTTTCTCTTCACATGCATGAAACTTTCTCCTAGTTTTGCATAATTACTGGGTGCGTGATAAAAAGTCAACACTGCCACAACATTTAAAACTATTCTTCTTATTAATATTTTCAATTTTAGTTGAAAACTGTTTGTAATAATATTGGAGGATTTTATTATTAAAAGTTTAATGTTATGATAGTTAATACACTATTAACTCCAATTGAAATTGTAATGAACGATTAAATATGTCAGATCAATAAGAAACTGATCTTAATATTATTGTTAATTTATAGCCTTTTGGCGAAAAAACATTGGTTTTTGTAATAAAAAGGCAAAAAATCGTGCTCCATTTTGACAATTGTAGTTTAGAAACTCCTCCGAAAATCTACAAATATAACCTCCTTTATAATCAGTTGAAAAAATACAATTTTATATTGAGTAAAATTGTCGTTATTTATAGTTAATATATTTATCTAACCAAGGATATCAGAGCGATAATGCCCTTTTTTATTGAGCCATAAACGCAGTGGCATAGCGCACAAACAAAAGGAAAAGTCAAAATCTCGTCAAGCAGTTGACCAGACCACAAAACAAAACACTAATGAGTAAGAATATAATTTTGTCGACAACATTTTCCTCCGGAAAACGTTAAGCGTATTTTAAATCACAGTGAAAGTGGTTAAACATATCTTCTAAGGCATCTCCTTATTAGTAAATTGTACTTTAAAAGATTATACTTTATCGATCCAACTGCTGGTGATCAAGATGAAATTATAATAATAGGTAAAACTATAAAGGAAAACTTTTGTCGAAGTGGATATAATAATTGTAATTTAATTCATCTTCTCTGAAGTCTATCCTCATCAAATAGCCAAATTGCTAGAGAAAATTACAACCTATTTACTCCATTTGATAAAAAGGTAAATCGATTAATGCTGTTTTATGTTCTTTTTTCAACGATGGAGAGATAACATTTGAGCCTTGCTAATTTATGTAAAAGTTTTTGGCCGAGCTTTATAATTATATGGTAGTTAATTAAGTATTCTTTTAGACCGGAAAAAAAGAAAATTAAATGATCTGTAAAAAAAAGCTTGTGAAATCAACTGGTTATCTATATTAATCTTTTGACACTTATATTAACTTATATTAATATACTGTATGTCTTTCTTTGTAAAATTTCGACAAAAGACGTTAGTTATTATATACAACCATGTTTTTTAATTACTTTTAAAAATACTAATAAATTTGTATCTCCACTCTTGTCTCTAATAATAATTATAATAATACAGTAAAAATCTTCTGTATTGGATCCCAAAGTATCGAAATTTTGTTTGCTGTAAGTTTTCATTAAAAGAACATTCTTTTAAATCCTAAAATTAGTCCCTTCTATACTTCTATTGTAAAGTTACCATAAGTATTTATTTCATAATAAATCTGCTAATTCAGATATTTCCTAAGCACCTGGTGTAACCTACGAGAGAGTTACAGATTGTTTAATACCACTTGTAGTTTTTTCCTTTCTTCCATTTCTTTTTATTATTCACATTATCCAAAATAGCATCTGAGTATAAAAACTGATTTCACCTTTCGGGGACATTCAAAACTGAATTTTAGTAAGATAATCTAATTAAATCTGGCTTTAAAGTATAAGCAGTAAATTCATTAAAATTAATTATTTCTTTTGGTCTTATCATTCTAAAGTTTAGTGTATGTCTTTTCTCTTTTTAATTAACTCTTCAGTATAATTTTGAAAGTCCCATAGTATCAATTTCACGATCAGTTTCATACTTTTAAAAAGGGAGTTGAAACGAGACAAAACTCTCTATTGTTAGGATTACATACACAAAAGCAAGATTAAGAAAAAACAATCAAATTTCTAGCAAAAATGAATACTGTTAATATTTTTTTTCTTTATAGAGAAACTAAACATGTTGAAAATATTGTGATCGTGTCTTGAAATCGAATTGTTGCTAGATGATGCTGGAGGTTTTTAAGCTAATAATGAAAACATCACTCTTAAACCATTGTTTACTTAAACAGTTTAGTTCGATTAAACACTCTAGGCGAGTGGTTGAAAGGCCGCTGAATACATTAGTCTTTGACATCCAAACTCTGGGTTTACAACTTATATACAAGTAATGATGATGAAGACGAATCTGGTATTGCTAGAATTCAAGCTGGAAGAGATAATCAATTTAAAGGTGATCAAACTGCAGCTGAAACAAGACGAATATAAATGATTATAGAGATGAAAGAAGTAATTGGTTCCATCATTGATTTACAAAAAGTCATATACGGATGCAATCCAAACTAAAATTAAACAAAAAAAACTTTGATCAAACATTATTTTTACTGAGGCTACTGTAATAACAATTATAATAATACAGTAAAAATCATCTGTATTGAATCCCAAAGAATCAAAATTTTGTTTGCTTAAGAGAAATTTAGTTTGATTAAAAGTTTTGATTAAAAGAACAGTCTTATAAATCTTAAAATTACTCCCTTTGAAATTTCAACTAAAAAACCAATTGCTCCATGTTTTACTACGAACCTGCACTTCTTAAAAATCTTATATGCTTCTATTATAATGTTACCACATATATTTATTTCAAAAAAATCTGCTATATCAGATAGTTCCTAGGTACCAAAGTACCTGGTGTAATCTACGAGAGAATTACAGATTGTGTAATACCATTTTTGTTTTTTTCTTTTCTTCTGTTCCTTTTTTGTCATACACCTTATCCAAAATAGCATCTGAGTCTAAAAACTGATTTCAGCTTTCGAGGAAATTTAAAACTGAATTTTAATAAGATAATCTAATTAACTCTGGCTTTGAAGTGTAAGCATTAAGTTCTTTGAAATTAACTTTTTCTTTTGGTCTCATCATTTCAAATTTTAGTGGATTTCTTTTTTACTTTTAATTAACACTTCAGTATTCTTTTGAAAGTCCCATAGTATCAAATTCTTGATCAATTTCATACTTTTAGAAAGGGAGATTGAACTAGATAAAATTCTCTATACCTCTATACACAAAAGCAAGATTAAGAAATAACAATCAAATCTCTAGCAAAAACATACTGTTAAAACTATATTTTTTCATTATACAGAAAAATATTCTAAAAATATTGTAATCGTGTCTTAAAATCGAATTTCTGCTATATGATGCTCGTGGTATTTAAGCTAATAATGCAAACATCAGACTCCTAAACCACTGTTTACCTAAACAGTTTAGTTCGATTAAACACTCTTGGTGAGTGGTAGAAAAGCCACTGAATACATTAATCTTTGTCATCTAAACTTTGGGTTTACAACATACATACAAGTACTGATGATGAAGACGAATTTGGTTTTGGTAAAAGTCAAGCTGGAAGAGATAATCAATTTACAAGTGATCAAGCTCCTCCTGAAGAAAGTCATATACGGATACAATCCAAACTAAAAATCCAAAACTAAAACTAATCTAAATGAATCTGGCTTTGAAGTATAAGCAATAAGTTCTTTGAAATTAATTTTTTCTTTTGGTCTCATCACTTCAAATTTTAGTGGATTTCTTTTTTACTTTGAATTAACTCTTCAGTATTCTTTTGAAAGTCCCATAGTATCAAATTCTTGATCAATTTCATACTTTTAGAAAGAGAGATGGAACTAGATAAAATTCTCAATACCTCTATACACAAAAGCAAGATTAAGAAATAACAATCAAATCTCTAGCAAAAAAATACTGTTAAAACTATATTTTTTTCATTATACAGAAAAAATATTTTGAAAATATTGTAATCGTGTCTTAAAATCGAATTTCCGCTACATGATGCTGGTGGTATTTAATCTAATAATGCAAACATCAGACTCTTAAGCCACTGTTTACCTATACAGTTTAGTTCGATTAAACACTCTTGGTGAGTGGTAGAAAGGCCACTGAAAACATTAATCTTTGTCATCTAAACTCTGGGTTTACAACTTACATACAGGTACTGATGATGAAGACGAATTTGGTTTTGCTAAAAGTCAAGCTGGAAAAGATAATCAATTTACAAGTGATCAAGCTCCTCCTGAAGAAAGTCATGTACGGATACAATCCAAACTAAAATTAAACAGAAAACTAAAAATCCAAACTAAAATATTGATCAAACACTATTTATATTGATGCTGATATCGCAGAAGCTACAGATGAAACCATTGCGACAAAAAAATTGTGTTGATTGTCCCTACAATTGATCCTAAATAATAGTACGGAAAAACTAAAAAAAAAAGATGGAAAAGATTTCAGTTAACATAAACGCCAAAAAATGTTATAAGTATGAAGCCAAGGTTGTATACATAACACATTTATCAATATGTTCATTCAAAGCTACTCTCCAATCAACTGACAGTTGAATTTTGTGATTGAATACGTTTTGAAATTACCTAAGTGTGTTAGAACTAAGTAAGCCCATTGAAACTGATGAAACAGCTTGAAACGTAAACTTGTCTTCAAATCGTTTGCTGGATTTTTTGATCCAGAAGAAGTCTGACCAGTTGTCGTATCGGTTGGCAAAATTTTCCTTGAATGGGTTTGTTGTCAATTTCGTCTAAGCAGAATTTTGATGGATTTATTGTTGGTTTTCACGTTATTTCAGTGACTACGTATTTGAACCATTGCTTGTAATTTTTTTCTGAAAACTTTTTCTTTTTAGACTATTCTCCAGACATTTTCGATGTAAGACTTGGCTCCTGAGTTGAGCTTGTCTGAGTAAACAATGACACTAATCTTGGCGCACACTTTTAGCTAAAGTTTTTTGCTACAAGTTTAGCTACTCCATTGACTCTTGAATTGACGCTTCTCAAAATTTGGTCTCATTTGTCGATGTCTCGTTAAGGCATTTTTCTTCGCAATAACAATGAATTATCTAATTAAATCTGGTTTCGAAGTATTAGCAGTAATTTCATTGAAATTAATGATTTCTTTCAGTCTCATCGTTCTAAATTTTAGAATATGTCTTTTTTATTTTTAACTGACTCTTCAGTTTTCTTTTGAAAGTCCCATATTATCAATTTCTCGATCAGTTTCATACATTTAAAAAAGGAATTGAAACTAGATACAACTCTCTATTGTATCGATTACATACATAAAAGCAAGATTACGAGATAACAGTCAAATCTTTAGCAAAAATGAATACTGTTAATAAAAGTTATTTTCTTTAAGGAGAAAAAAAGACATTTTGAATATGCAGTAGTCGTGTCTTGAAATTGAATTTGTGCTGGATGATGCTGGTGATTTTTAAGCTAAGGATGCAAACATCAGACTCTTAAACTATTGTTTACTTAAACAATTTATTTCGATTAAACATATTCAGCGAGTGGTAGAAAGGCCGCTGAATACATTAATCTTTGTCGTCCAAACTCTGGGTTTACAACTTACATACAAGTAGTGATGATGAAAACGAATCTGGTATGGCAAAAAGTCAAGCTGGAAGAGATAACCAATTTAAAGATGATCAAGCTGCAGCTGAAAAACACATTTAAATTATTATAGAGATGAAAGAAATAAATGGTTCCATCAATGATTTACAGAAAGTCATATACGGAAACAATCCAAACTAAAATTAAACCGAAAAAAGCATTGATCAAACTTTTTTTTGATGTTACTGTAATAACAATTATAATAATACAGTAAAAATCATCTGTATTGGATCCCAAAGTATCGAAATTTGTTTGCTGTAAGTTTTCATTGAAAGAACATTCTTATAAATCTTAAAATTACTCCCTTTGAAATTTCAACAAAAAACTAATTGCTCCATGTTTTGCTACGAACCTGCACTTCTCAAAAATCTTATATGCTTTTTTTATATTGTTACCATATTTGAGATTTGGCATTAAAAATCTTTCGAAATGACATAAGTGTTTGAGAATTAAATATGACCAATGAAGCTGATGAAAAAGCTTGAAGCGTAAACTTGACTTCAAATTGTTTGCTGGAATTTTTGATCCAGAGGAAGCCTGACAAGTTGTTGTATCGGTTGATAAAAGTTTTGTATCGGTTGAATGGGTTTGTGACTACGTATGTTAACGGTCGCTTGTAACTTTTTCTGAAAAATTTTACTTTTAAACTATTCTCAAGAGATCTTCTCCTGAGTTGAGATTGTCCGAAAATTTGGTCTCCTTTGTCGATGTCTTATTAGGCTTTTTTTCTTTGCAATAACAATGAATTATTGTTTTCATTGATCTAATGTTCTATTCTTCAGAAAATTACGTTTTTCGATGAATGCCACGCTTTTTGTACAATTGTTTGAATGATTCATGAAACTCTGTACCAACTTCCACTCAAACATTTTGGCTTGTCTGTTTCTGAAGGAATGCTATAGTTGTTTTCCTTGCACACTTTGTTTTCAATGTTTTCAAAATAAATATCCGTGTAAACAGTCAACTGTTACCGGGATATGCATTAAAATACGGTTATATTTTGCTAGCTTGTCGAAGAGCGCCAAATCTATTTAGAAAATTTCATTTCAATTGCAAAATTTTTGAGCCCAGAAAATTTCATTTGAAATGACCGGTGCTTGTGAAAGCCAGTTTTGCGTAGAAAATGGACTGCATTTTGCCAAAAAAAAGCTTGCTTTGTATATGTGTAATCATTTTGCGTTCCATTTGAAGCTGGTCCTTTTAAATAAAACTGATTCAATTTTTTAATTCAATTGAAGACAGATCACACCTTCTGACTGGTCTTTTCCTTGTCTACTATTTCAAGGGTTTTTTTGAAGTAGATTTTAAGTTACTGTTGTTGGTTTCCTTTCCGCCTGAGAAAAAGTTTGTTTAGTTTTCGACCAAGCCCCGAGAATTGCTTGGCATAATGATTCTCCACTAAATGAGGTGATACGTTGAGAGCAGTCGAAACTATGGAGAACTTCTCAATGTTATTTTCTTGTTGTGTTCATGCAAATTGCACAAAAAATCAGAAATTTTAACAGCAACTAGTTCGTGGTTGATATGAATTATAGTAGGCGCTTCAAAGCAAAATATCAGATAAAATGTGTTCATTTCAGAGTGATGCGACCTAACTTTGAGTGCCGTCTTTTATACAGCGACACAGACAGCTTTTTTCATTACGAAAAGTGCTCAGATTTTTACAGTGAGCTCTCTAAAAAAACCTCAAGCAGTGCTTGGATGTTTTTACTTTTCGAACTATCCAACCAGCCACATCCTAATCAATGACCAAAACAAACAAATTGTTGAAGTTAAAACACGAGTTCAACGGTTACTTCATCACAGATTTCGTTTATCTGAAGCCAAGGCTCATTTCTATTTTGTCTTAAATCAAGATACCCAACTTGTTGTTTTTACAGTGTTTTTAATTAAGCTCTAGACTGTGGAATTGATGATTTTGATTGGGATAACGCAGATGTTGAATGGTATCACAGCAGTTTCGATTCCAATCTTTGATTGTGTTCCTACTCAGATTGGAATAGTGGTTTTGTTGTCTCACAAAAATCCTCAACTGCTGCGAAAAGTTCTGCACCTAGCTCTTGGCAGTCACCTGACCCAGGATTTGCTGCAGCTCAAGCAGTACCATGGTCGGATATCAGAAGTGACGATTTGATGGATTATTATATCAGTTCTGACAAGTTTCAGTGCCAGTAACCCATTCATGAACTTTGAGGTCGAAGAAGCCAGTACTAGTGATAATAAGTAGCCACCGCAGAAAACTTTAAAACTAAATTATTCATTACAAACAATGCACCGCCACCTTTTGTTATTAACTTTCCGGCAAAAATCGCTCAATCTGCTAATTTTGTAATTGTTAGAAAAAGGCGTTGTACAGTTGTGTGTTCATTTTTAGTGTGCCATTGTGTGTTTAAGTTTGTCCAGTTTTGGTGTTTAAGCTTGAACAGTTTCTTTCAGGGTTTTGTCTAGCTTTCTATGAATTATGTTCCGTTTTGAATTGAATTCTGTTTAATAGTTCCAGTTTTATGGCTTTGTCAGGCATTTGTTTGGGTTCAATATGACGTGAACTTTCAATCCCTCCCTTTTTGCTATAACCCCTACCCTCACAAATTTAAGTGCTGAATGATAACCCTTCTTTTTCAATGCCCCTGTTTCATATTTTTCTCAGTTATAAAACTAATTGTTTTTTTTTTTGATGATAAAATCTCTTCACGGAATCAGAAACAGCAGTTTAGTTTTCGAATTACTTCATATCCTTAGAGTGCAAATATAGCAGCAGTTGCACCCGAAAAATTCTATATTCACACTGAGTTAACACCCAAACAATGGGGTTTTTAAATTGTGGATGCCCGGCCCGAGGTGTCACCGACTTTCAGCGCAAAATTATGTAAGATACGCGTTGAATTTGGTTAAAGTCGAACATTTATCGAGTGGTAGCGTTGAAATTACATAGTTTTACCGCTGAGAAAACAACTGTCCAAAACGTGTAAGAGAAACGGTGAATGCATTGAAATTACAAAATTTCACCGCTTAACTTAGTGGTGAACTTACCTATATTCACAGCATTGAAAAAAGTGTTAAATTCGTGTTAGTGCATTAGTGAATGCTGTGGAAACGCATAATTTCACCGCCTAAATTAGTGGTGAATTTACCTAAACATTCGCTCTTCGCTTAGAAAAACTCAATTGTCTTCGAATTGTCTTTTGTTCAACGAAGTTAAGATACATTTACTAAAAGACGCAGGAAAAATTTATCCTCGAATAATCATATGTTTTTGAAACTTTTTTAAGTGGTGAATTTAAGTAATTTCACCACTAGAGAAAGCGGTGAACTTACATAATTTCACCGCATTCACCACATTTCACCCCTAAAATTTGTAATTTCACCGCTTATCTTGCAAAACGTTTGTTTTACCTAAAACAGAGTGAATTTGATGTAAAGTCAAAACAAAAATGCTAGATTTTAGTGAGAAGAGGAGCAGTGGAAGAAAAAGTTGCTGAGATGCAGGAGGTGAGAAATTCGATTCCGTGCAAGGACGGTAACTTGTATTAAGCGGTGAAATGTGGTGAATTTTTGTAAGTTCAACGCTTACTCTAGCACTTTTGCACCCGAAAAATTCTATATTCACACTGAGTTAACACCCAAACAATGGGGTTTTTAAACTGTGGATGCCCGGCCCGAGGTGTCACCGACTTTCAGCGCAAAATTATGTAAGATACGCGTTGAATTTGGTGAAAGTCGAACATTTATCGAGTGGTAGCGTTGAAATTACATAGTTTTACCGCTGAGAAAACAACTGTCCAAAACGTGTAAGAGAAACGGTGAATGCATTGAAATTACAAAATTTCACCGCTTAACTTAGTGGTGAACTTACCTATATTCACAGCATTGAAAAAAGTGTTAAATTCGTGTTAGTGCATTAGTGAATGCTGTGAAAACGCATAATTTCACCGCCTAAATTAGTGGTGAATTTACCTAAACATTCGCTCTTCGCTTAGAAAAACTCACCGCACAAACTCACCGCTTAACTTAGTGGTGAAATTACATAAACTCACCGCTTAGAAAAAAGTATTAAAATTGTTTGAGATCAGCCGTGAAGTCGATGAAATTACACAAACTCACTGCTCATTTTAGTGGTGAAATATCGAACTTTTATCGAGTGGTAGCGTTGAAATTACATAGTTTTACCGCTGAGAAAACAACTGTCCAAAACGTGTAAGATAAACGGTGAATGCGTTGAAATTACATAATTTCACCGCTTAACTTAGTGGTGAACTTACCTATATTCACAGCTTTGAAAAAAGTGTTAAATTTGTGTGAGTGCATTAGCTCAGAAAACGCTTCGAATTGTCTTTTGTTCAACGAAGTTAAGATACATTTACTAAAAGACGCAGGAAAAATTTATCCTCGAATAATCATATGTTTTTGAAACTTTTTTAAGTGGTGAATTTAAGTAATTTCACCACTAGAGAAAGCGGTGAACTTACATAATTTCACCGCATTCACCACATTTCACCCCTAAAATTTGTAATTTCACCGCTTATCTTGCAAAACGTTTGTTTTACCTAAAACAGAGTGAATTTGATTTAAAGTCAAAACAAAAATGCTAGATTTTAGTGAGAAGAGGAGCAGTGGAAGAAGAAGTTGCTGAGATGCAGGAGGTGAGAAATTCGATTCCGTGCAAGGACGGTAACTTGTATTAAGCGGTGAAATGTGGTGAATTTTTGTAAGTTCAACGCTTACTCTAGCGGAGAACTTACATAATTTCACTGTACTCACCGCATTTCACCGCAAAGTTATGTACAAAATTGGTGGTGAAAAATCTTTTCACCGCTTGTCTTACACATTTTTTCGATTTTTTTCTCGAGCCTGGTGGCGCTGTGGCTAGGACATGATCAAATGTCAATATTAATTGGCAGCAAATAATTTTGTTTACACCTCATTGCTGGCCCTCTGATTTGTGCTGTTATTGTCTATTGTCAATGGTGAGAATAAACCGTAAAAATAGATTAGGTTAAATATGAAAAACATTTACTAGATTTACTAGGATTGGAACTCCCAATCGTTAGCTGTCAAGCAAGTTAAACACTTGATCAAGTAGAAGTACAATATAAAACATGACATCAATTGACTACACCAAATAGATCAACGCGTCCCTAGTTGAGAAATCTTTTGTTAGAAAACATAAGAAACCGTCGGTATCGTCATTTTTTTCTAGCAGCCAAAAACAACGAAAGCCCTTACGAAGGGTACCGTCGTTTTTGTTCGGTATTAAACATAAGAAAGACTCGGTATCGTCGTTTTTAGACATAAGACAGATTCCGTATCGTCGTTTTTTTATCGCTATCGAGATTCGGTATCGTCCTTTATTAAATGTAAAAAAAGCATCGGTATCGTCAGTTTTTAAACGTGAGAAAGCATCGGTATTGTCGTTTTCAGACGTAAGGAAGCATCGGTAGCGTCCTTTTCAAACGTAATGAAGCACCAGCATCGCCGTTTTTTAACATTAAACGTTTCGATTGCACTTTTGTCTGATCAGAGGATGCTTCGAGAGCTAAAATGCGTTAAATAGTGCCGGAAAAAGTCTACAGTTGTAATAACGAACAACTTTCTATGAATTTTGTTCCGTTTTGAATTGAATTCTGTTTAATAGTTCCAGTTTTATGGCTTTGTCAGGCATTTGTTTGAGTTCAATATGACGTGAACTCTCAATCCCTCACTGTTTGCTATAACCCCTACCCTCACAAATTTAAGTGCTGAATGATAACCCTTCTTTTTCAATGCCCCTGTTTCATATTTTTCTCAGTTATAAAACTAATTGTCTTTTTTGATGATAAAATCTCTTCACGGAATCAGAAACAGCAGTTTAGTTTTCGAATTAATTCATATTCTTAGAGTGCAAATATAGCAGCAGTTGCACCCGAAAAATTCTATATTCACACTGAGTTAACACCCAAACAATGGGGTTTTTAATTTGTGTATGCCCGGGCCGAGATGTCACCGACTTTCAGCGCAAAATTATGTAAGATACGCGTTGAATTTGGTTAAAGTCGAACATTTATCGAGTGGTAGCGTTGAAATTACATAGTTTTACCGCTGAGAAAACAACTGTCCAAAACGTGTAAGAGAAACGGTGAATGCATTGAAATTACAAAATTTCACCGCTTAACTTAGTGGTGAACTTACCTATATTCACAGCATTGAAAAAAGTGTTAAATTTGTGTTAGTGCATTAGCTCAGAAAACGCTTCGAATTGTCTTTTGTTCAACGAAGTTAAGATACATTTACTAAAGGACGCAGGAAAAATTTATCCTCGAATAATCATATATATTTGAAACTTTTTTAAGTGGTGAATTTAAGTAATTTTACCACTAGAGTAAGCGGTGAACTTACATAGTTTCAACGCATTCACCATCTTTCACCCCTAAAATTTGTATTTTCACCGCTTATCTTGCAAAACGTATGTTTTACCTAAAAGAGAGTGAATTTGATTTAAAGTCAAAACAAAAATGCTAGATTTTAGTGAGAAGATGAGCAGTGAAAGAAGAAGTTGCTGAGATGCAGGAGGTGATAATTTCGATTCCGTGCAAGGACGGTAACTTGTATTAAGCGGTGAAATGTGGTGAATTTTTGTAAGTTCAACGCTTACTCTAGCGGAGAACTTACATAATTTCACTGTACTCACCGCATTTCACCGCAAAGTTATATACAAAATTGGTGGTGAAAAAGACTCGGTGTCGTCGTTTTTAGACATCAGACAGATTCCGTATCGTCGTTTTTTTTTATCGCTATCGAGATTCGGTATCGTCCTTTATTAAATGTAAAAAAAAAGCATCGGTATCGTCGGTTTTTAAACGTAAGAAAGCATCGGTATTGTCGTTTTCAGATGTAAGGAAGCATCGCTAGCGTCGTTTTCAAACGTAAGGAAGCACCAGCATCGCCGTTTTTTAACGTTAAACGTTTCGATCGTACTTTTGTCTGATCAGAGGATGCTTCGAGAGCCAAAATGGGTTAAATAGTGTCGAAAAAAGTCTACAGTTGAACTAACGAACAACTTTTTGAGATTTTCCATATGTTTTTGGTGTGTTCCCCTCCTCTTTCTCAACCGGGCTGGGGACCGGCTACGGCGGAGTTACAAACAAACAACTATAAGAGATTTGAGTCCGAGCAAACGGTAGAAATCCGCGCTCTAAGACTCTCCCCAAGTAAAACCAAACAAAAAACAAATTCATACATAATATAGCTAAAATAATGTCGATAAATTATCTCAAGTTAATTCAAAAAACCAACTTCTGAGTCTTTCCTGTATTTTCTGGTGGTGTTTCCCTCCTCCTTTCTCATCCGGGCTGGGAGCGGCTACGGCGGAGTTAAAAACAAACAACTATAGGAGAATTGAGCCCAAGCAAACGATAAACATCCGCGCTCTAGGACTCTACCCAATTGAAACCAAACAAAAGAAAACAAATTCTAACATAATCTAGCAAAAATAATGTAGGGAAATTCCGGATGAAATACCAACCTTTTTCCTAGCCAGGTTATAGCAAAAATTCGCTTAGTCCTACACTCTAACTCTACAAACGCAGTGGATACTCCATACCAAGTTTGGTATGATTTGGAAAACTCCTTGACCCGATGAAAAAGACCTATTTTTAAAATTCGTTATTCGCGAAATTCGCAAACTTCGGAAGGAAAACCTAACTTTTTTCCTAAGCAAGCTGTACCAAAAACTCTTTTTGTCCTATGCTCTACCTACACTTGGGATAATCCATGCCAAGTTTGGTTTGATTGGAACAACTCCTTGACCCGATGAAAAACCCTATTTTTAAAATTCGTTATTCGCGAAATTCGCAAACTTCCGTAGGAAAACCTATCTTTTTTACTAAGCAAGCTATGCCAAATATTCTTTATTCCTATGCTCTACCTAAACTGCGGATTATCAGTGCCAAGTTTGGTTTGGTTCGGACAACTCCTTGACCCGATGAAAAAAACCTATTTTTAAAATTCGTTATTCGCGAAATTCGCAAACTTCCGTAGGAAAACCTATCTTTTTTCCTAAGCAAGCTATACCAAATATTCTTTTTTTCCTATGCTCTACCTACACTGGGGATAATCAGTGCCAAGTTTGGTTTGGTTTGGACAACTCCTTGAAACGATGAAAAAGACCTAATTTCAAAATTCGTTATTCGCGAATTTCGCAAACTTCCATAAGAAAATCTTAATTTTTTTTCCGAAGCAAACTATACCAAGGTGACCAAGTTCTGTTTTGTCTGGCCCATACCTGAATTCGGTTCTGTTTGGCCTGAACCCCCTGTCCGCGACCCAAGTCCGTCTGGCCCATACCTTTCCTGGGTCGAGGACTTCATCCTGGGTTAAGATCCAGACCAAACATACCAACACTTTCTTTCGCTTGAAACAGAACATACCGAATCTTGCAAAACCGAACATACCGAAGCTTTCTTACTTTCTAGACCAAACATACCGACAATTTGTTTCATTTGAAACCGATCATACCGATCAAACCGAACATGCCGACCATTTCTTACGTAGAAAACCGAACATACCGATCATTTATTGCTTCGTTTTTATTCGGTCTTCTCAACTAGGGGTCAAATATCAATCAAAACTTGGCGTGGATCTAAAAAATAGATTTTCGGGACAAAAC